>NC_135551.1:14008502-14016002 GCF_964340395.1 Glandiceps talaboti | reverse complement strand
TGCTGAATTGGAATTCTTCTACGTATATTTTATTGTTTCGAAGGTCTTCAAGATTTTGAGTTTCATAAAGCTCACCTGGACAAAATGTGTGTTTGAATATCCTGTATGTCTCCGTTGCCAGAAGACACACCCTATATTACTTGCCTATCTGGCCTCCATATCCAACTTACCTGATTCATAAACTGGCAAGACTTCAGCAGTAATTTATTAAGCACCTGTATGTGCTTTCTTTCACGAATATATCATTCGAGCCAAGTGTACGTATACCATGAGGTTTGTCGCAAATTTCATTTACCCTCCCTGAAAAAAGACGAACATTCCCGTTTCCCTGACCTATATTTTTCTATTTGGAATTCTGGATTTGCATTACAATGTACCTGACGTACTTGGATGTGTCAACTTTGGTGTCCCCTCAACTCTTTCAAGTTGGACCATCTTCTGCTCGAATAAATATCTTCAAAGTATCTTTTTTCATCCAGGACTGAGTAATTTTTAAAAACTCCGGCAATTTTCGGAAGTATGCGATTTTAATGTATCTTAGACACGTTTCACATACTTATTGATAGTTATATATGGACTATTAGTTTAAAGCTTATTGCCATCTGATTGATTTAATAGGACACGCTTAGGATAGACTACTGTTATTTTGTCCGACAGAATACCTGATGTCTACCAAAAAGTGTCCTGTTGAGTGTCAGTCCTATAACAAAGTTATAGTTCGAATTTGATGAGGTTTTAGTTATTTCTCCAGAATGTCATTGATATTATCTGAACCCCTGTTACGTAATCCAGTACATTTATTTATCATGTTAATGAAGAAATTCACACTAAAAAACTATTCTGCAAATAACCCCCAAAAGTGCAATGCTAAAACCATTAACTTGGCTAGGACTCATTCTGTAACAAGTCCAAGTTCAAGCAGGTATTTACGTTTTTACCCACCGAGAATGTTGGAATTTTCTCGTGTAGCCATGTTACGTAACCCCTGCACCACTTGCATGTTATTATGTTAATCAACAAATTCAATAAATCACACCCATTTAAGCAATAAGTACCTTCACACCACGGTGAATGTATGGAGCGAGAGGTACTCTGGTATACACAAGCGATTTGTTTACACTGTGACACATAATTTACTGACAATTCATAGGTGCATTTTAAAAACACAAGCATTGGTATTGGTATTGGTCAGCATATAGTGACTGCGTTTATGAGTTGGTTGACAGTGGGTTTTTAACAGTTAACAAGATTGTTGACAATGCCAATGAAATGGTTAACAAAACAGAGGAAAGTTTCATTGATCTTTACCGAGTCTGCGGACAGTTTCATTGTGGCAAAAGTGAGAACATGTTTTGTTAATTAATTAAATGGAATTGAGACAATGGGGAGACGGAGATGAGTAAAAATTCTTTAACATTAATTTAACTGTGTGGTATTCTCCTTTTCTTAGAGTATTTGTATATTGTAAATAGTTGTTAAAGTAATCTTTTTATGAATCTGTAATTTGAGCAACCTCTTGATCCATAAATACATATTATATTATTGTGAATTGTACTCTCTATATAGTGACAACAGTTTCAAGTAGAACGCTTGTCTGACGCAGTATGAACACATTGCACCCACTGTTAGTTTTTCTCTATTCATCATGGTGAAAAGGGCATTTTTCTGCCTATCCTTTGGTACGGCTATCTTTGTGTTCATATTTTTCCATCAATATTTGGTCTTTGATGTACCTAATGTACAGACAATTCCAGGTATATTTGGTAAAGTTCCGCGGACGGAAAATGTCAGCGAAGCCATGGATCCGGATGGAATAGTAAGTTATATCAATATTGATAGTTACGCCAAGTATATGTATGTACATGTATGTGGAAGTAGTAAATGTAAATTATGATATGTGGATGAATACATGCATTTTCTGGTGTTAGGATGTATATTTGAGGTGGTTGGCCTAAAACTGTGTCACCTAATCATCGTCTAAAACGGTGCAATTGCAATTATAAAGATATAATTTTGTGAGATGGGCTTCGGTTCATGGTGTGTTGTGTATTGTTTTTTTTTAAATGCTCAACAAGGGTGAGTTGTACAATATTAACGTTCAAATCATCTGTTACAGAATTTCACGGGACATTTTGACATAGCTCCAGAGACGACTTCAGCAGTGTCACATGCGCAAAATGAAGATGACAAGGTTAACGGAAAACCGGTTACAAATGTTACTGAAATAATGACGGTCAAACAGATTCTCCAGTCACATGAGCTAACGAATGGATTATCCCAGGAAATACGTCGCAAAATGGCCAACCGATACCTGTTTGCCGTAGTTAACTTCGATGGCGGACCGAATTTCCAATATCAGCAGTTTATATATTCCATTTTCATGGCGTTGAACACCAACCGAACGATAGTTTTAGGAGATTTTAGTCGTCACCGAAAAGGACCCATGAACTCCGATGTCGTACTTTTTAATGAGACATTTGACAGCGATGTGTTCAAAGAATTTATACCAACTACCTCAATTGAAGAATTCCGCGCAACATGTGGATCACATATTAAAAACGTACTGGTTTTACCTACATATCGGAATAAACCGTTTTCATATGTGACCGCTGACTATGACATGCAAAGAAAATGGCTGAGTTTGAGAGCTGGTATAACGATACCGGATATGCGGGTAATGCCACGAACCAATACAAGTATCCAAAATATGTTTAAGAAGTTAGAAGACGAAATGTGCGTTGTTATGATTAGTCCGGAGTCTTTCCGTGATACTGTGCATCCACCCACGGAGGAAATTACCCAATCCCTGTACGCACACTTGATTAGAACACCGTTTTTGCGGAAAACAGTATCGGAGTTAATGCCCGAACTTTGTAACGGAGGACCAGTTTTGGCTTTCCACTGGAGAAACAAGACAGGAGAGATGTAAGTGATACAACAAAAATATATTAGAACCCGTGACGAGTAAATATAGATGGAATAGGAGATAGTTAAACTAAAAGAGAACGTTGTATGGCTAGATAAATATTTTTTTCATATTATTTGCACTGTTTAGATGAGCCGCACACAAAAGAGATTGTTAATTTTTTGTACATGGCCAAATTGTTCTATACTTTTGTTAGGGCAATTTTTTTTTTAATTCTCTCAAGCCTAATCCGACACGAGCCTTTGAAGATTGATAACAGAACATCGATATCCAACATAATTAAGCTTATTTGATCAGTTAAAAAACTTTGCATTATTTCTAGATAATCAGCTCGACTGCATAATGTACTCATTCAGTTGCCAGCCTAACTTTGTTGACTTAGTACGAGTGGTGATGACGTGAATGTTTAGAGGACATGATTGATGGTTTGGGTTTATTTACTCCAAGGGCGGCCCTATTCAATTCTATGATGTATCTCGTGACATGACCGACCCTATATGTTCTTGTATTTATTGAAATAATAATCAGATATTTATAGACAGATCATAGCAAAGCCTCTAGAGTTTTGTTGTCACATACATTCAAGGTATCGGAATGCAAAATTACATATAGCAATAAATTGCACAATGTACCCCATAACTTTGGCAAATTAATTATGCATTCAAATAATCAATTATGCAAATGAATCATTAAGGTTATAAGCTACATCTACAAGTTTTATAGCAGACATGCCCTTCGTTATCATCATTGTATGCATCAAATTATATAACAAATGGGAGTTTGGATTCTAATAATGATATCGTCTATTTCACATTAAATATGCAAACGGATAATTGCGATTCAAAACTACAAAATCATTAATTATGCAAATAACTCATTAAAACTAAAAGCTAAGCCAGCAAGCTTGATAGAATATGTGCGCAATGATTGATATTTGTACCAAGTTATATAAAAAAAAAATTCTTAAGATATAACCTGATTACCGAAAGTCATAAATTATGCAAATGGCTCAATAAAAATACATCTTGTTTATATTTGTAAAGAGTCGGCATGTCTGAAAAGTATTCCATATCTAGTGATATTGTTTGAACCAAGATAGATATATTAGAATAAATTTTTATTTTAAACTAAAATTAGCTTTATCACTTGAGTAAAAACCTACCTGTGTCATTTTTAGTATTACATTTATTTACCTGCACGAATGCGAAATTCAATTATCAACACTGTGATATCTTTGTCTTGTCTTATTTGCTATCATTTGTTACTATTTTAATATTTAATGATAAAAAACTTATATATTATATTTTTCTCTTTTAAAGATGTCGTATTAGGAACATGACATGTGATGGTAATGCTGAAACGCAGGAAAGAATGTTGGAAATGCTTTCTCGGGATATGAAAGAGATTCAGAGAAAGAACAGTATTAATTGTGTGTTTGTGGCGTATTCACAAGAAGAATCACAGGTACTTGAAGTATATAAAATCGGTCGTACGGCCGATACTTGATAGTGATTAATGTTCACATCTACCTAATTTGCATGATATTTATTCATTTCGCGTCTGATTGGTTGCACAACAAATTACATGCTCCATTGCGATAATCCGTTATTCGAAACACTCCGACTATGCCCTACCCCTTGGTGTCTTTTTTCATGACACTTATTATTAGTTACTATTAGGAGGCCTAGGTCTCAAGGCCAAGGAAAAGTTGTGTGTGTTTGTGTTCCTGCTTGTATGTACATTATGTACGTACATACGGATAGACGGACGGACGGATGGATGGATGGATGGACACGGATACATGGACATATATTCGTGTACACACGTAGGTTTATGTGCGTATACGTGCAAAGACAGACAATGGTTGAGATGGAAAGATGGATGTATATATATATATATATATATATATATATATATATATATATATATATATATATATATATATTATATTATATATATATATTACTACATATATATATATATATATATATATATATATATATATATATATATATATATATATATATTATTGTGAACAGTTGCTCGTCGGGAATTGGACTGGTGTAAGCGTGCTTAAGGGTGATATTAATGTCTCAGATTGTTTGCAAGATGATTCTCTTTATAACGTCACAAAAGAAAATAACGTTAATTATAATCACATTGATTTCTGTTATCTGTAGCATTTTATCAACATATTCAAGACTTACAACCCAAACGTAATCACCATGGATGACGTCATCAATCTGCGTAATCCAGGAATCGAATCATACAACGGTGATGACTATTTCATATCTTTAATTGAACAAGAAATATGTGCCAGTAAGTTTTATTGTTGCTATCTGTTACTGTTGTTGTTGTTGCTGCTGTTGTTGTTGTTGTTGTTGTTGTTGTTGTTGTTGTTGTTTTGTCTAAACTGCTCGGTTTGAGGTATATCCCATCTGTTACAGGTAAGTCTGGCATATGAAGTAACAGTTGTCGAGGTTAACTACACTGAAAGCAAATTGAAATAAAATAAAAATAACAAATAATACCTATTCATCACGTGAATGTACGAAGCGTTTAATTTATTAAAGGAAAGGTTGTCAGACTACTCGTGTTTACCTTGTACTGATAACTACCATCAAATTACATAATAAATTTAGGGTGAATATAGCACCTAGATAACTTACCCAAATTTTAAATCTTGTAAAGAAGATCTACTAGTAATGTACTTGACATGTGTTCAGTCGTTTCGGGGGATCTCCTGCAAGAGTGTAGTATTGGTAAATACTCATTGCATTTGTTAAGACAAACAGATTAGGCTATTCATGACGTCATCACCAAAGGTATCCCCACTAGTTTCCAATTCCGTAGTGCCTTATTACTCGTCTTTCCTCGGTTGAACAAAAACAAAAATCTATAATACTTTGGAATAATATGCAATTATACTTTTGCCTTGACATCACATAATATAAACATTTAGACATTACATAACATATGGGAGGTAAAAATTGAAAAATGAAATGGCGGATATTTCTGGCATCGTGCAAATTATTTTTTATAGTAGTACTCCGGCGCAAGGTGGCGCTATTGCAGGTTAGGTGTGATCTCTTCAAGTTTGATGTACGTTGGCAAGTTTATCGATGAAGGACGTGGAAACATATCAACAACCACAGAATATTCATGATCAACTGCCACAAATCAACAACTTGACTTAGCAATGGAGAACGTCGTGCTGTACCGCCCTCATCGGCCATCTCTACTTTTCTCAGACTGGTTGTCGTGTTCTGGGAAATTGGTCTATTCAATCACGTGACGTGACGTGAGAAGGGTATGGCCGTTGAGAGCGCCCCAACACGGCGTACACAATTACAGATTACAACAATTGCAGTATTCTATTTCAAGATGTTATTTTACGGAAAATGCAAGAACTTATAGTAGAGTGTAACCCTCCGACCTTCGTGATTTTCATTCTTTGCAGGAAGCGAAGTTTTCATTGGAAATGGAAGATCAAATTGGTCCGTTTTTATCTTCCGAGAGAGGAAAGTATATGACAGAGGCCCTACATATGATATAATGGAAGACTTTCCCAGTATCTCAGACATTGTGATGGATGGTTACAAATAATACCTACATACATACACTCATATGAACACGTTATATAGTTTGAAAGGGTTTCGTTATGGCGAATTGACGTTAACACATGAACGCGTCACAGTATTGCACGACATTTGTCTTCAGTTGAAGACACATCTGTATCAAGTCAATCTGTATTTGGAATTTGATGTCTTCGAATATTCCGTTATAGTTACTTACCGCATCGCTGTACATTTAAAAAATAAACGTATTGCATGCATGGTATACTTCTGTCCTCGAAAGAGGTCGAAAATTGTCCGGTATCATAAGTGACAACATACTTTAGAACAAAATCTATGGTTATTAATATTATATGAAAACGGATGTTCGGCTAATATTCACAACCCGGACTTGCGGGACAAATGTAGCACATTAGAAAGACATGTTGAAGGGGTACAATTTGAATTCTTACGTTTTCTTGGGGGTAACTTTAGTTGCTTAGTAATAGTTACTCGAACCTACGATAGTTTCATCGAGGTTTTGTCTAAGTATTTTCACTCGAGGAATAAATCTTTATAAACTCAGCTTAAGCGGCAAAAAGACAAATTACTACACATTTAAATCAATTATTTCACAATTATTAAAATAGCTACTTCGGATCTGAGGATATATGTTTTGTTTTTTAAATTTTAATTCCTAGAAAAAATGATTACGATTTAATAGTCACAATATCAATTTTAGACCTGGGGCACACATAGAATAGTTTACGATATTCCCCCAATCAAGGGCTGTTTTAATGTCTTGGCGTGGGATGCTGGAAGAAGACTAAAAAAACCTTGTACATTAATTTGCTCTTACGAAACTTAGATTGTGCTGTTTGAAGTAACTGTAACCAGAACGTTGTTTGTGATCACTTTGTTAACATTTTTTTTTCATTTTAGGTTGGTGCACTTCTTGGGAACAGAGCGAAAATTAATAAAAATGTCAGTTAGGATAGCGGAGTAGTGTAGTAGCGATAG
>NC_135551.1:13748502-14003502 GCF_964340395.1 Glandiceps talaboti | reverse complement strand
TTGATTTAGTAGTAAAACCCAGCTTTTCAAATCATTACTTTACTAAATGGCACCTTGTTGGGAAAACATTTTTTTAAAAAATGAACAAATGTTATCAATAAACAACAAAGATATATTTGAAAAGAAATATAGCCAATCCCAAGCCCCTGTGTATTAACACTGGCTAACGATAAATGAGACAAAATAGGATTTGCGACAGAGAGAGAGAGAGAGAGAGAGAGAGAGAGAGAGAGAGAGAGAGAGAGAGAGAGAGAGAGAGAGAGAGAGAGAGAGAGAGAGAGAGAGAGAGAGAGAGAGAGAGAGAGAGAGAGAGAGAGTGAGAGAGAGAGAGAGAGATATTTAATTGTTACTCTTTGTTTGTAAGTACATGTATGAGTGTGGACTTACTAATCGCATTTCTTACCGTTCTCCTGTTTTATTTCTCCAATGCAAAGACATAAACGGTTTCCCCTCACATAACTTTGGTAAAATATTATCAACCGCTTTTCTGATGAATGAAGTCCGAACAAAATGTCCATCAATAGCGTCATTGATTTTATCCAAATCTGGTATACTGATGTGTGTTAATTGCACAGGATTTGTCACCATAACACAAGATTCGTTCGTCGTATCGTTGAACACTCGGCGCCACATCTCAACTTCAGAACTGGGTACAATATCCGGATTGGGTATGTGTATGAGATTGTGTTGTCTATTTCTGAGCCAAATTTGTTGAGCCTTGTACGTCATCAGTATTCTTTCGAATGAATACGATTCATACGGCACAGTCCAAACTTGGTCAATTTCTGAACCACATCTGTCCACAAATTCTTTGACCGTCATTATCGGCATGAATTCTTGAAAGACTTCAACATCGAAAGTGTGTTGAAAAGTGACGAGAGTGTGGCTGAAGCCGGCTGGTATCCGATGATGTTTGAACGGTGATAAAACTATTGTTCTATTAGTGTGAACGGCTAACTGCACAGCTTCCTTGAACTGGTCGTATTGGAAACTCGGACCTCCGTTGAAACCAGGGAGTGGGAAAAGATAGCGACCCTGCATGGCAAGACGTTGTTCTTGAGGTAAGACATACGCGAAATTCCCTGACGGAACGTGGTCTGCGGATCTCGGCAACACTTCGGTTCCTGAATCATGTATCTTCGGCACTACGTATTGTAGACCGGACAATGTCGTTACAACGTTTTTTGATTCGGACATTTCCGGATTTATGTTTCCTGAGCTCGAGTTAGTTGCCTTCGATGCTTCGTTTCCCGAGTCGATACGATGAATATCAATTGAATCCACCTCATAGTCATGTGTTGTTCCGTCCAATCCGTACTGAGTGGGTATCTCGAATACATTCGTCGAGTTTGACCCCTAGCAACAAAAGTCAAAGTGATTTTACTAATTGAAAATCCAAAGTACACCAATGCATTGATAAATTTGAGTACCTACTTAAAGTCAGTACTATTACAAAGTCACCTCTTTTAATTAATCAAGTGAACGCCTACAATGGACTGCCTATTCTGAATTACATACACCAGTACAAGGTGTTGTTGATTTAAAAAAAAACAGTTTTACATTTTGCACCTGACCTCATAAAACCAAACATTCTTAGTTCCTTATTTGCAATATTTTGGGAGACGATCGGTACTTTTTCCGTTTATATCATGGGGGGGGGGGGGAAGTATTTTCTCTCCGACTCCCTTAATATAGTAGAGCATTTTCACGACTTTGTCACACTGCCTAATCACACCTTCCTTGGCCAATCTAATATGGATATAGAGTGTTTGATAATCTACCGGTAAATAGTCAGTAGATTAGGGCAGAATGATCTGTGAAATGTTTAATAATCTTTGGCTGTCAAAGTAGCGGTGTGGTGTAACAAATTAGGATTAACCTCTAATGTTAACGTTAATTCTCCATCAGTGTACACTCTGATCTCCGCACCTAGCTGGTAGATCATGTAACTGTACTAGAATTACTCTCATATCTCACCTTTGTTCACGGGGTCATCACCTTGGACTTTACAGGGAATTATTAGCTAAGACTACATAGTTATACTATTTGATCATTTTAGAAGTAGCCAGGGAGCAGATGGACGCTCCTTGCCTTGCTTTCAGCTCGCTCGCTTTATTCCAACTTTAAATTCTTAGAAACATAAATTATACAATACTCAAATGATTGGATAATAAAATCATTAACACCATAAATGAATAAACCAAAGAGTGTTGTTGCCTAAAAAATGCAAATAATATTGACAAAATATGAAAAGTAGCTATAAAAATGTTATAGCCATTGTTCTTCCAGATGCAAGTAATTGGTCTTTATATCTAACACTGGTGATCTTTTAATAAGTAAATGTTGTCATCTCAGAATACCATTCGCGAAAATGCCAACATTTGTTCTAAGTATTATTACTTCATGACAGCTAAGAGATCCTTGTGACCCCACGTCACATCAAAACTTTGTGATTATCAGAAAATTATGTTCTCTAGATCTGTCATCGGTAGTAGTCGGATCACGTCCGCCTGTATGATTACGTGACTGTAACATGCTATCATGACGGACATTTGGTGAACATCCTGGTTTATCGTGTCCTAAGGGTCGGATTATTTAGTATGTGTAAGTATTTAAAAACAGCTGCCGTCGATCAAAAACACATCATTTCTAAACGGATATATGTAACGAAACACTGAACGCTGGCTCCTTTAGACGCACTTCGTCTGATTCTATTTGATTCTAAAAATGGTCATATGATATGGATGAGATTATAGAACAATCTCGGTATTGTGTTTTTCTACTTGAAATATACAATGTGAAATACTCAATAATTGAAAATAGTGTCAAGTAATTTAAGACCTAATAAAAAATGTCTGGTTCCGATTACGCTCAGTTTTAGAATAGGTGGGGTAGGTAGATTTTTATTTAATTTAATTTAATATACATATATATTTTTCCGTGCAAGTGTCTAGTTCAGGTTTTCCATTGTTTTCCAAATGGTCTCTGTGTTGTTTATTTCTTCTTATCAGATGTACAGCCAGTACAGATTGGGAGAACAGTCTTATTTTGTCATTTTAAGTTGATGTCAGTTTCCACATCCACTATTTCTCGTGAGACTTCAACAATTTTTGCGATTTCATTAAGAAAGGTTAGGGTCGGCAGTGAAGAGCTATAGGTGGGGTTGGGTAACCGGAACCGAACAATTATTTTTTTTAGACCTGATTTGTCAAGAATTTGTTAGTGTACATGATGGTGGGGTGTGAACACAAGCTGGTCAAACATGAAACTACGTTTACAAAATGTCCATTCTGTCATGCGCATATGTCACTTCTCTATGTATTTAATTTAAACATCACCATTCGTCATTTATAACCTGCGTTTATAAAATAAACCACTTCCTGTACGCATACTGACAAATGTTTTACACATTTAAGTAATTTCGTTTTTGCCATTAATGAGTTACAAATACGAAGTTGGTCATGATGTGTTCGATTTTTGAATTAAGTCGTCCACGTAGTCACACGCGCACAGACACACACTGAGTACAGACACGGACACACACAGACAGACAGACACACATATATATAGACCCCTTACAGCTAAAATGATATAGTCGTGGTGTTTCACTCATGTTACATGACATTTATTACACACCCTCAGTCAACTTCAAATGCAAAAGAAACAATTACACAGGTGTCATGCACAGCGGGGATGTAGAAGTAATCAAGTTGATATGTTGATTATCAGTTAGAAAATAAACAAATGAAGACATTAAAATCATCAAGTCCACGTGTAATGTTTTCATTAGAAGCCTGTTTTTACTGCACCGTATAAGAATAGCAAATGCTCCTACCTTTTCAATATGATTGGGTAAAGGATCCTACTTTATTTATTGTGTTTCTGTTATTGTTAGTCTAGAGTCGAAATGTGTCTATCTGTGTGTCAAAAACGTAATGTCCCATGAATGAAACACCAAGCCTACGCTATTTTAGCTATAATCATACAGTGCATATAACACTACACTGCGCCTTGTTCAGTTTGGCTTAAACGAGAGTGTGATAGTTGGAATCTGTGTTGACCGTGTACATATTATTAAGTTTTTCTATCGCAAATTATCTAGCTCATTAACAAGTTACTTGAACCACAATCATACCATTGGTTTAAATGTACCAGACTTGTCCGAGTTTAATACCTTCATATCATTAGCATGAGCTAAAATTGAACAATTTTCTGAAAAAAATCCATCGTAAATGATCTTACCTCTTTGAGATTGTTGACAAGTTCCTTGACTGACAAACTCGACTTTGGGGAAATTGTGCCCTTAGTTGAATCGATGTCAAACGATACACGGACTGCAAAATTCCCCCGTAAAAACGCGTAAAATGTTAAAATCATGGCAAGATTTACCACAAGTATAACACAAATCGGCGTTTTGTACATTTCAAGAAAAAAGAAACGATCGCACTAAGCCGTTGAAAAGTACTGCACCACGTCGATGGAAACGTTTCGCTTAATCCAAATCAACGTAAGTACACCCCTCTGTTTTAAGCTGCTGCGTAGTACGCAAATTTATGAAGTAACCCTTCCACGAATGTTCCCATAGTAACGTACAGTCACATGATATATACCCAGGATGCCACGTATTATTGCTGTAGATTAATTTTGATGGTGTGTCTATGTGGATGGGAGGGGGGGGGGGTAGTAATAAATAAAACATGTTTTACCATATTATGGACAGTACTTCTTAGTATTCTAACGTATACCTAAACTGGAACATGTCAATTTCAAACGTGTCTCTACATTAACTTTGCAAATCTAAAAGTACGTCAAGCAAGCCTCAGGTTTTTTACTATGGTAATGCAATCAGTATAATGACAATAAAAGATTCATGTCCACATCAGCGATATAGGATCACGCATACTCCCATCTAACAACTGTTTCAATTTAATCCCCTTTTTGTTCTCGTTATGAGTAAACACATCAATATATATATTTTTATTACAACGATTTTTCAAACGAAATATGTTACTATACCCAACTCGTTGTCATAGCACCACACGGGTGGGGGGGGGGGTGTTTTGTTTTAGTAAGTGGTGTGTATGTTTTGTATCTCTTTACAAGAACTATGATCATACCCTGTTTGTTATGTTACAAGGTACTTCTCGAATATTGATGAAACATGTAACATTCCGTAGAAACTGTTTTTTAAAACGTCATAGTTGATATCAAAAGGTATGCATGTTTCAATTTGTACATGATGTGCATAGACATAGTTTGTGTTACTCAGTTATATCTAGGATTGCCGCAAGACGATGACGGTACATGCGAGTACCAAGTACAGAGAGTCAACACTCACTGAACAGGCGGGACAAAACGCCAAATCGCTTGACCCAATATCGGCTTCGCCACTCGATTACTAAATCACACAATGCCACATAAGCTCAACAATCGAAATTAGTTCATGGGGGGGGGGGGGGTCTGGCATCAATGCGATTTCTGAACTTTATTTTCACACTTCTAACCAAGTGTCGAAAATTTGCACGCCTTCAATGATAATAGTTTCTGTATTTACTACTGGGATGTTGATAATTTGATAAAAAATTACTTCTTATGTGATCTAATGTGATTACCGGTTTGATGTAGTATTGTGATATGTATACCAGCATCTAAGTAAACAGGTTGTTAAGGTTGGAACTTCATGTGTATTTGCCATCATGTTTTTTTACATTGCATCGATCGTAGTGGTGTGACCGCTACCATTTCCATCACGGATGTCGCACTTGTGAATGTTCGTTTATGGGGGAGGGGGTGTATTGAGCTTGTGTGACATTGAGCGATCGGCCCTAATATGACATATTAGAGAGATCTGTATACTCACTAGTCTGGAAAGCGAAACTAATATCCTAACCAGCCTCCTCCTGTGCGAATTGGATGATAACTGATATGACCTCTTATCTTGCAGACTATCTACTCAAACATACCGATGGTAACTCTTCTGTAACTCAAGGATGATAAATTTACCCAATAATAATCTGAACAAACAAGATTCAGGTGAATCGCCACAAGTGAGTGACTCACATGATGTCTTGATGTCTTTCAAAAGAAAAAAATGAATACAAAACGAAGCTCTTTATGTCTGAGCAAATTGAAATGGATTGAAATCCTTCAAAAGATGGCCGGAAACAACTACTATACTGTAACAGTAGTGTACAATTATTTTATCGATTGAAGATTTTTCATTGACAACTGTCGTTATAGACAATCCATGTCACGTATGTAACTATAAATCATCATATCGGAACAAAAGCTTTCATTTTTCAGAATCGCGTTATTAAAATTGATGCACTGTCAGTGAAATCGGCACTTATCAGACAATGAATTCATTTCCACTCAATTTAGGGTTTAGTGTCAATTTACACTTATCGGGGTTGGTTTTATATATCTTATGAGAGCGACTGTCGACAGATGTGATGACTAATACTTTACACCATTAATGCCATTTATACCTGTAAATACAGAGCAGTATATTAGTAGTAGAATACAATTCAAACTCTTCTTGACATAGATTCCATAAATACATACAAATCTCCGAGTTCACTGTCACCATTTTGGACTTGATCCACATGGAGTCAAAACCCCGAACTCTTCGATCGTTTCTGTTTATACTCATACTGTTTATTGCCGTTTATTACAGGAACCCAAGCGTAAAGTAATATTTATAAAGAAACATGGCGGGCATAAAGCGCTGTTTCGAGTGCAACTCGAGGTTTCAGAGCTAGAGGCCTCATTGGCAACCAAACATGGGACAAACCACCAATGGCGGCAAATGACGTATAGTAACAGTTAATGCCCTCAGAAAAATCTAAAGTGCGACCTATGTATTGCTGTGTTACCTTCTAACTGTGCAGAATGTTCGACCTGTACATCATCCTGGAAACAATCGTTTTAAAAATCGTTTGATTGATTGATGGACTGATTGATTGAATTCGACCAAAGTACAAAAATAAATTATATCATCATCATCATCATCATCATCATCATCATCATCATCATCATCTTTTCAAAAGGAACATTGATTCGTATTTGCCCTAGCTATATACAATGAAGTGCTAAACTATGTACAAAAAGAAGACAATAAGCAAAATACGAGTGAATTGGCGCTGTAAAAGTAAATGTTCCTGGTAAAATTAAATTGAGTGAATTTAACAACGGTGGGTTATATATTTCAATGTGAAGTAGATGTGTACAATTTGGACAATGCTGAGAATTTTAAAATGTTACAAGGATTTGGAAGTTTGGATAAACAGGTAGTTTGAAGAGTTACAACATGGAGTTCATTGTTCATATGTAAAAACAGGGAGGTAGCGTAGGAATACACATCGTTCGGCTGTCATTTGGTTACTGATTAGGTTGTATTATTAATGGTCATATGTGAAATGTAGTTGGTTATTGATTACCTTGCATAATGCATTGTTAATGGCCCAAGTAGATATGAAAGCTACAAGCTTATGTCTGAGTCTGTAACGGTTCAAATTCAAGGCTGAGTCATGTGCGGATTCTTGTCTTGAAGATTTCGAGAGGGTCGATCGGTGTCCTGTTATCCATGGTGTTTCTTCTTGCTAGGTGTATAGACATTTTAGCGGTCGATATGGTGTATGTTGACAGTTGCATGGCGTGTTTGCTGATGATCCTTGGTGGGTTTACTAGGAACCATGACATTGGTATGACTTGATGGGCAGTAACTAGGTGTGATATTATTCTGGTGATGAAGGCTAGGAGCAGTTGTATATTCGGGCATTCCAGGAAGATATGTTGTAGAGCATCTCTGTCCCCACACAGCGGGTAGTTTGGGTCAGCGCGAAAACTGGCATTGTATAGGATCCTGTCGTGTACGCGCCGTGTAGGATGCGCCAGTGAAGATCTCCTTCTCTTGCGGTTGTTGGTGGATAATAGCAGGCTGTGAAGTTCGGATGCATATAATCGGGTAGGCTTAGAATATCTCGCCAAACGGTGTCGAGTCTGTCAGGTTGTCTTTTTGTTTGATTTTCAAGGTTCTTATATTTATTGATTGCTCCCCTTTCGAGTTTGTACAGTGGCAAGTTGAGTGCAGTCGAGTGATGGAGTTCAAAAGAATAGTTTGTACTTGGTGAGTTATTTGGAGACGGATATTTTGGAAATAATTGTTGATCATTGTTTTGAAGTTGTCTGGGATAGCTTGGTGTATTACTTGAATAGATAAGTCGAGGACACGTTCAGAACGAATGTTGACATTACCGGTGAGATCTGTTGATGACTTTAACCAACGTTGTCGAGTATCGTGTGTGAGGTCCCCTATGGTTGTGATGCCTGCGTCTGCAAAGTGAATCAGTGTAAAAGGCGTGTTCTGTTTTGGATGTAGTATTGGCGGGTTTTGAAAGATCTGTTCATTCAGTATATCTGAAATGTTTTCTGGTCCTCCTTTCCGGATTTTGCGTTACTTTTTGAGATTTTAAGTCGATTGAATCTCCCCTAAAATCACATGGTTTTGATGTTTTTAAATTTCCATCGCAAAATCGAGAATCTGCGTTGTATGTTATTAATAGTATCCATACTAACAATAGACTCACAACTTTGACGAAAACTTTCAAATAGTTTAATATATTTTGTATGGTGTGTTCATACATTTCCTTAATATATATATATATATATATATATATATATATATATATATATATATATATATATATATATGAGAGTGAAACTAGTGACTTGGTTACTCGTTACATTCGATTCTCCACTACAAATTTGTTTCGTATGGTCAGTATAGCTGGTATATATATATATATATATATATATATATATATATATATATATATATATATATATATATATATATATATATATATATATATATATATAGATATTAACTAGTTTGGTGTATGTTCATTATGTTCTGTATTTCTACACTTTGGATGAACATTAACCTCCCACTATGTTCCACAATGTTACATGTTGGAAGTCATGGGACTACTAGACTAGCTGAAGACTAGCTGTCTACCGACTCTCGATAATTTACCCCTCCTTTTCCCATTTATCCCACCATGGTTTATAATAATTTGGGTAAATAAACCCCGTATCAATTATTCATCATATTCCCTTAAACTGTGTAACACTGACGTCATCACAAGTCAGGCTGGCAACTGAATGAGTATTTCAATCCGATTAGCTATATTTAGAAACCCTTGTAACTGACACAAATATACGCTTATATGAAAAATAAATCAATTTTCTGTGCTCAATCTTTAGAGAGTCATGTCGGATTAGTATTAGAGGTGGGAGAAATTTGACAACACAGTTGACGCTTATAGAGAGGGAAAGAACAGACTTGCCATGAATAACAAATAATTCTAGGGTGTAATAACCTAAACGTGGTTCATGGAAAATAAATGTAACACAACAAATTGTCAAGACAGACGTTATTTCGTTACACGTTACCTGAACAGACTTCTGTATGTTATATGTATTATTTTTTTGATGTCACAACGTTTAACTTTTATGATATTACGTTTAGGCGTACTAAAAACAGAAATAAGCCCGACTTGACGTTTACCTTGATACACCTCGCTTGACGTGTGCTGTTTAAAACGAATATAATTAGAGATCGAAACTGAGGGATGTACTGAAAGGCTTGTGTCCATACCAAACATTGGCACTTTATGGACATTTTATCTTGTACCACGTACATATAATCGAAGTTCCCCTTAAAGCCCTGATCATGCATTCACATGCTTATTGATTATAAAATATTCTAGCGTTCAGCCATTTCCGATTGTTGATGATGTGCTAAAAAGGCTCCCACGCGAATATTTCGTAATCATATTACAATTTACCACATAGGTCAACGAAGATAAACGTATCGCAGGACAACAAACGATATTAACCATATGATTCAAGAATATGATGTACAAACTGGGTAGGCGGGAGTACTCTTTTTTTTTGGAATGAGTTACAGTTACTTCCTGATAATGTCTGGGCTGATTAATTCATTCATTGTATAAAACAGTAAACACAAGTTAAACACCCTCCTGAAACAAAATATGTGCAATGGACATCTACGATTGAGAAGTCTGTTAAATACCTATACGAAAGTTCACTATCGTGCATGCAGGGGATATCTATCAATATTTACTTACCATTCCATCCATGGCTTCGCCAACATTTTCCGTCAGTGGAACTTTCATAAATATACCTGGAATTGTCTGAACATTAGATACATCAAAGAGCAAATATTGATGGCAAAAATATGTGAATACACAGACAGACGTAGCAAAGGTTAGATTTAACACGTCTTTTTCATCATGGTGGATACATAATGGAAAGAATGACCGTGAGTGCGACGTGTCTGTATCCTGACGGACGGACCTCCACCTAAAATAGTTGTTACTATAGAGATCGAAGTTATTCTATGTATTTTTGTAAGAATTATGTTTGGTTGTGAATTAATCGCAGGAGTCCATATATCTGGCACCTATCATTATTTATGACCGTAGAGGGAGAAAGCCGGAGGGGAAGGGGGTGAAATTGTAAACGAACAGTTCCGGACACATGGATTTGTAGAAGTACCCTTAAGCTTGTGTGTGAAACAATTGTGCCAAAATGGTATCATCAAGAGTCTACTTAAGACCCCGTACCACCTAGTTGTTAGCTTAAAAAACACATTATGTGTGTTTTGCTTTTAGACAAGGAACTGTCATGTCGTGTTTCCTATTACTGTGGGTTATTCCCATTAAAATAAATGTGACGAAAACTACCTACACACAATATGACTTTAGCAAAATATTACATTCTCTTCAGCAAGGCAGTTGTACAGAACAACAAGATCGTAGGATTAGTGAGTGGTTGCCTAGATTTTCTATGAATTAATGAACCATTCATTCTATTCCTCCCCAGCGAAATATATATATATATATATATATATATATATATATATATATATATATATATATATATATATATATATATATATATATATATATATATATATATATATATATATAACTCGGTGAGTATCAATCTGCTAAGACAGTGCTCTATACCGCAGTGGCAGAGCGTAATAGTTTTGGTGTAAAATCAATGCTATACACCCAAGAAAGAGTTCCAGTACTACCAAAACTATATATATATATATATATATATATATATATATATATATATATATATATATATATATATATATATATATATATATATATATATATAATTATACAATTATAAGTCCAATACATTAATCATTGTTAGTTTTTAAACAGTCACTATCCATAATCATGATCAATGACATGCATCATAAATACTGATTGATTGAGACATTAATTCAATATACAAATTAAACCACAGTGTTGGCCCGTATATATGGTATTCTCACACCATTCAAAGTAGTGTGGAAATAAAAACAAACAAACATTTATTTACTCTGTTCTATCACATGGTATCATGTATAGCGGCACAAACATTGGGTTTAAGATCGGCTATTGATTTACAGAGATGAAAAGAGCTACAAGTGCTTGGTTTGTTTACGGTGTATTTTCATTACAATGTATGATGGCGTAAAAAAAGAGGAAACAATTTAATCAACAACAAGATAATCATATCTGCATATATTGCCATTTTAATATTTTACACTGCAGAATTATTATATATATATATAATTATGAAGCCCACTTTGACTGTATTAAATCATTAACCAGTACTACGTACATATAACTTCATCTTGGTATTTTAGCCCCCAAGTGAGGAGATCTTTGTAGTGGGCCCCGTCTGTCTCTCTGTCCGTCCAGCAGTTACACGCTGAGTTAAAATTTACAGCTTATAACTGCAGGAACAGGAGCATGTGCCCCCGCGGAGGAAAATGCATAATTAATAACATCGTATACAGTGCTAATGTCAAGACGGATGATAGCAGCAAACGCTACATTGGTTTAACGGAAAACACTGTCAAAACCCGTCATGTAAAACCACAAACAATCCATCACTAATAAGAGACACCACAGCTGTACTGAGGTATCAAAACATAAAGGGGAAAGGTCAAGAGTATAGCATTGACTGGTCAGTCATCACACATGCAACTTCATATTCGAATGTATCGAAGCGGTGTGACCTCTGCTTGGCAGAAAAGCTATATATCATATATGCTGACAAATCGAATTCATTAAATAAATGCACAGAATTAATATCAAAGTGCAGACATCAAAATATATATGTATTGACCAACTTCCACTGTGGCACCCATATCATGATAAATGGAGGTTTTGAACTTTGAAATTGGAACCTCATAAAACTATACAGTTTTGCTATCCTCAGACGACTGATTCAGTTTGTCAAGATTTTTGTTCATATAATATTTTGGTTATTCAATTGCGTAACCAACTGCAGATGGTCAGACGATTCTACCTCTTGAGCAGGTTTTCGGATGTGACGTTTTAGGTGATGCTTTCTGATGACTTCTGACGTTTCCTGCGGATTTTAATTTCTCTTTCTTTCCTTTCTTTCACAACCCATTTTTCTATTTAAAATTTAATGGTAATTCAAAATTATATTTTTTTAAAAAAACGTATACATTCAACATGGAAACGTATCGTTGTAAAATCCATGAACACTCCATTGGAAATACAATATAGAATTATGAAACATATTCCTTTCACCGTATAACGAACACATACAACTAGTGATGTACGTACGTTGTTGCCTGGCAACCATCTTAGTATGAAGTAGATACTGTAAACCACCTAATAGGCTTATGATTTTAGTAACACCACTGACGCGCAACAGCATTTCATTAACAGTACTGGACATCATTTATCAACACATGTTAGTGTATACACTTGCGTTGAATCAATAGTCACGGTATAATTTGTGCTGCATTCTCTATGCGCGGTGTAATAACCTTCCTTTAGGAGGATATGCTGTTGTTAAAATCGTTTTATTTTTAATCTGCAATTTGATGTTAAGTAAAGTGTACACGATCAGGGCGCCATCAACGACGAATCGTTCAGTCTATACCATACTCAATTTAGTGAAAATGTTAAGCTTTTGCTATGTATGTTCTTTTCTATCATATATTTTAATAATAGAACTATTAATGAGTTATTAATGAGTTATAGAGAGGGTATGCAGTTTGATAAGTGAAATCCGTTATGCCACATATATGTAACAGTTTAAAAAGAGAACGTGATCCCGGAAAATAAAAGGTATGTTCATAAACTTTGGATTCTGGGAGAGTTATTTCATGACTTTACATCACATATTTTTTCGTTTTATTGCCAGGAAACACCAAAATGAAATACTTTTTCATCTTTATTATTCTTTCAGTGATACATCATTGCGTGATCTAATTGGCAATAGCAGATATGATTATTCATTAGATGCACACTGAATATTCCTGACTCGTAAGAGCGTCCTTTCAGATCCCGTGTGCATATATATAATGATCTAAGACCGATAATGCAACCGTGTATCTGTGAAGGAGCAATAGGGGAGTGGCGTTCCATCAGAATCTAATCTTCTTCTTCTGTAGCTGTTTTATAAGAGTAAAAAAAATGTTGCAGAAAAGGTCTCTGACGAATGGAATAGGCTGAACGACTTTGACGGATGGTGTCATGTATACGTTTGTGCAGTTCTGGTATGGCTTGGGAAGAAAAGTCGACCCTGTTGCTGTGAACGGCAGGTCCATCGGTGGATTGGTCGAAAGACGGCTGTACAGTAGGCGTACGTATTGACTGGTTTGGTTGCATGTAGGAGTGATAAGGATCGTAGTATTGGTAGTGGTACTTGGTAGTGAGGCTGAGTATGTGTTGGTACTGTTACACCAGAACTGGTATACAGTATTGGTATTAGCTGTATATAGCGGACTGCAGACTTATGGTAAGGCGCCATCAACTAAATTCTTTGTTTGCCGTCCGCGTGCGGGACTATAGGTTTTTCGGTGGACATATACACAAAACAAACATATTTCATTTTGCTCAAAATTTCCGCCGTAGACCGTATATATTTGATGCTTTTATGAATGACAAGGCTGTATAAATCGGAATAACCACCAATACATGTCTCTAGACTGTAACTTATAATAACAGCCTCTATTAACAATAGATCTGAATAATTATTTTTTGTCGTAAATATCATATGATCAACGTAAAAATACAGTAAACAATCCGCGACCCATTGCAGCGATCATTACCGGCATACGCACATTTCTAATGCCGATACAGTCTTGAAAACATTTTACAATGAGCTGTAGCTAGAAACGTCTGTTTTAACTTGTATGTCAGAGACTGTTATAATATAATAGCTGATTTTAGGAAGAGCTTTTATCCATCTGTGATTCGCATTTTAAACCAGTCCTAGGTCCGTTTACCATTTGTTTTAGTGTTCTATTTTGTCTCGGCATTATATTTTTTTAGCATCATGTGTGTTTTAAATGGTTCAATGTGTTGAAACAATTTTATCTTTTGCTTTTACTTTTCACTTGCATTTTCTTTGCTACGTTTTATTTAATTGTTGTTTTCTTTCTTATCTTTAGTTTTCAATTTCATTCACCTCTTTTTATGAGAGCACGTGGAAAGCCAATTTCCTATGTATTTTATGCAAAGAGCAATAATGTTATATTATAATAATATTATTATTAGGCCTATTTCTAATAATTACACTAACGTGCATTGTTCGTTGTGGCGATGGCACGCTATATGCTGTTGGGCACGGTGCATTGAGTTTTGTATGCTCAGTTTGTCGCGTACTCTTCACAAACTTTTGTTCATTGGAGTATCATGATGTGGTACTGTTACTATTGATAAACTTCTGTACACTGTTACGATGATAAATCATTCAAGATATTCAAACATTTAGAGGTCCACAAACTCACCCGATGAGTTCGCGAGATTATAAATTTACAATCCAGTATAAATTACTACACATTCAAGTTACTTATTTAACAATTATTAAAATAGCTACTTCGGATCTAAGGATCTATGTTTTTTTTTTTAATTTTAATTTCTGTAAAAATTATTACGATTTATAAATAGCGCGTGCAAATCCCCATTCATACAGAATATATTGTGGTGAGTGGGGAGACGCGCGATGCATCTTGGAACCGGTAATAGGTCAATTTTTGTGGTGTTTTTGAAGTTCATTTCAGAGTATTATTTTTCACTCATAGAAACAAAAATGTCTTTGTTGTATCAAATTGTTCTTGTATTTTGCACTTAATTCTGTTTTCACTTACTAGTGTTTACTTCAGATGTCTGGGTTTTACCTTCCGTAAAAGAAGGTTATATCATGCTTATGTGTGTGTGTGGGGGGGGGGAGGGGGAGGGGGAAGGGGCAGGCATAATAACACATTGCAGTCTGTGTTCTGTATAGAGCTGCTACCATGTAGTATAGTTTGTTTTCCTTATTGCAACTTTTTAAACTTCAGAACTTGTCTAAAGTAATAAAAACCATATTGCAATCAAACGACACTCAAAATCTCTGGAGTTTGTTTAATATGGTGGAGTGGCCGCATAGATATGACATTTATCTTGGATTTTCATTGAATAAATTATTATACTTTAAAAAAAAAACCTCAATGGCGTTTTACCACGTCTGTATAGTTTATGTGTTATTTTTATATAAAATGTTTATCCACTTGTCTATCCATCGATGATGTTATTTTTTTACAATTTATATAATCATGTCTGTTTTGCTATGGGCTTGGACCAGTTGCTAGGAATTTACGTTTCATTTGCCGAGTGTTTATCCATTTGCCTATACAGCCCTGTTGTCATCTTTGCCGCATATGCCATAATTTGGTCCATTGCAATTGGCGTGGTCTTGGTTGTACGTATACGTTCATATTATCTGTTGGTAGGGGCGTGGTCTTGTTGCGAGGCACATTTACATACAAATTAAAAAATTATTCTTATATTTCCCACCCAACAATGTTGTTATCTTTGTACAACATACAGGCATTTGGTTATTGTCAAGGGCGTTGTCACGGTTGCTAGGGGCAGTTGTGACACTATGTTCACCGGCCCCAGATCTAAGGTGTGTTTTATGTTTCCACAGGATGGGGGGAGGGATATATTGTTTCACTTGTTAAAGGGGGAGGGTCGGTTTGCTGGTTGTAAATGTATTTAATTGAGTACAGTAACAACACAAACAAAAAGTTGCCGGCCTATTCAAACCAGCCAAACTGAATGCTGTCGGACGATATTTGTTTAATTTATTATTTATAAACCATCAAATAACGGGAAGGCAGTTCAGCGTTAGTGCAGGAGGAAACTGGGATGGAGTACCGGTGGGGGGGGGGGGGCTGCGTTATTCGGTAGACTAAAACTGAAGGACAGTCTTCTTAATTATAGGTGGTAAATTTTTTTTTTTTAATTTTAATTTCTGTAAAAATTATTACGATTTATAAATAGCGCGTGCAAATCCCCATTCATACAGAATATATTGTGGTGAGTGGGGAGACGCGCGATGCATCTTGGAACCGGTAATAGGTCAATTTTTGTGGTGTTTTTGAAGTTCATTTCAGAGTATTATTTTTCACTCATAGAAACAAAAATGTCTTTGTTGTATCAAATTGTTCTTGTATTTTGCACTTAATTCTGTTTTCACTTACTAGTGTTTACTTCAGATGTCTGGGTTTTACCTTCCGTAAAAGAAGGTTATATCATGCTTATGTGTGTGGGGGGGGGGGAGGGGGAGGGGGAAGGGGCAGGCATAATAACACATTGCAGTCTGTGTTCTGTATAGAGCTGCTACCATGTAGTATAGTTTGTTTTCCTTATTGCAACTTTTTAAACTTCAGAACTTGTCTAAAGTAATAAAAACCATATTGCAATCAAACGACACTCAAAATCTCTGGAGTTTGTTTAATATGGTGGAGTGGCCGCATAGATATGACATTTATCTTGGATTTTCATTGAATAAATTATTATACTTTTAAAAAAAAAACCTCAATGGCGTTTTACCACGTCTGTATAGTTTATGTGTTATTTTTATATAAAATGTTTATCCACTTGTCTATCCATCGATGATGTTATTTTTTTACAATTTATATAATCATGTCTGTTTTGCTATGGGCTTGGACCAGTTGCTAGGAATTTACGTTTCATTTGCCGAGTGTTTATCCATTTGCCTATACAGCCCTGTTGTCATCTTTGCCGCATATGCCATAATTTGGTCCATTGCAATTGGTGTGGTCTTGGTTGTACGTATACGTTCATATTATCTGTTGGTAGGGGCGTGGTCTTGTTGCGAGGCACATTTACATAAAAATTAAAAAATTATTCTTATATTTCCCACCCAACAATGTTGTTATCTTTGTACAACATACAGGCATTTGGTTATTGTCAAGGGCGTTGTCACGGTTGCTAGGGGCAGTTGTGACACTATGTTCATCGGCCCCAAATCTAAGGTGTGTTTTATGTTTCCACAGGATGGGGGGAGGGATATATTGTTTCACTTGTTAAAGGGGGAGGGCCGGTTTGCTGGTTGTAAATGTATTTAATTGAGTACAGTAACAACACAAACAAAAAGTTGCCGGCCTATTCCAACCAGCCAAACTGAATGCTGTCGGACGATATTTGTTTATTATTTATAAACCATCCAATAACAGGAAGGCAGTTCAGCGTTAGTGCAGGAGGAAACTGGGATGGAGTACCGGTGGGGGGGGGGGGGGGCTGCGTTATTCGGTAGACTAAAACTGAAGGACAGTCTTCTTAATTATAGGTGGTAAATTTAATCAATCGTCATTGAATGGGTTCGAGCACCGACCGCAGCGGTATTAAGAGGCAAGTGGTATTAAACACCCGGCCACTGACAAGAAACTTTGATTGATATCCGACAAATAAAAAAAATATGTTATAGGTGTTCAGCGCACGTTCGTAAAAAAATGTAAAAAAAATCGTGAGTCAATTCTCGTTGTCATAACATCTGTTTCATAGTAAATAATATGGTAAACGTATTGATCAGCGTCATTTGTTGTGGTGCATGATCCTTTCTGACGAACCGGCAATTTGCTGGATTATTCCTTATCGCGAAACTAACATCGCAAACGAAATGTTATTGTGCTGTATCAGAGCAAAAGTTCGTTAAAAATACAAAAATCTTCGACTATATACTCAATGCGAATAACAAATGTGATTTACCTTTATGTGTGTGTCATTAATCTTCACACGTGCATCATTTGCCTTATGTGTGTGTAAATTACTCACACGTATGTGTCACTTATGATAGCAAGTGTAAACCAATTATTTTGCATTCGGCGCCTCGTAGGATATAGCGATTGAAATGTATTTCCTTTGACTGGAAATACGCACGGGTATGCCATATAAAGGACGCCCTCTAGTGGAGTTTGTGAAAACAAATGTAATGTAACATTTGTACCATCTGAGGATATACAGGGAGCCAGACAGACAGGGGGACAGACAGACAGTCATACATGTATGAATACATACATACATACATACATACATACATACATACATACATACATACATACATACGTACGTACGTACATACACACATACATACATACATACATACATACATACATACATACATTCATACATACATACACACATTCTTACTTACAGGTGGTAAATTTAATCAAACCCTGAATGCGTTCGAACACCGACTGCAGTGGTAAGAGTCAAGTGGTATTAACCACCGGGCCACCGACAAGAAACTTTGATCGATATCCGACAAACAAAATGGTATAGGTGTTCAGTGAACGTTCGTAAAAAAAAAGTTTTTAAAAAATCGTGACTCAAATTCTCGTTGTCATAACATCTGTTTTATAGTAAATAATATGGTAAACTTATTGACCAGCGTCATTTGATGTGATGCATGATCCTTTCTGACAAACAGGAAATTTGATAAATTATTTTTTTTGTGTGTGACGAATCTGAACGCTGACAATGCTGCATTATTCCTTGTCACGAATCTAACATCGCAAACGAAATGTTGTTGTGGCGTATCAGAGCAAAAGGTACGTAATAGACATACCAAAATGTTCGACCGTATACTCAATGCGAATAACAAAATATTCAGAAATGTTAAATGTTATAGTTTATTTATAAGCATGTATTGCTACGAAGAATACTGATGAATGATATGCATAATACAGCAGGCCTTGTCACAGTGTTGCAATGACCATTTTCGCTGGTTAATTCCTCCATTTGTTTTCCTAGAACTGTTCTTTGTATCATTCTATTGATACTAAGCCTACTGATTCACATTCATATTTGCAGTATGGTTCATCACATCCTAATAAGTGTAAAGATTCCATTCCCTATTCACAATTACTACGTTTACGTCGTATTTGTATAGTAGTGATTTGGATTTCAAGGTAAAGGAGGTGCTGAATTTCGTACGTACTTCCATCAACGAGGTTAGCCAGTGTCTGTTACCAATGCGGATTTACTTAAGGGGTCGTCTTTGTTTAGGGAAACTTGCATCAAATCACATAATCAGAAGAGTAACAACGATCGTCCCATATTGGCTCTAACATAACATACCATCCCTTTTCCACTTGAGTTTAGAAAATAGCTTCGACTGTACGTCGTCTGGGTGATCGTTTCATGGAACGTCTCCTTACCAAACAAAAGAATCGTAACTATCTCGTGTCTATGCATTTTATTACCAACGATCATAGTGTATCACATATGCCTATTTCAGGAATTTGTAAGGTTTCTGGCGATGAGAATCAATTGAGGTTGTAGGAAGAGGAAATCATTTTCCGTCTCGGAACGCTGAAACCCCTTGGAATTAATAGATTATTCTCAGCAATTAATGTCTTACTACGCTTATTTTATATTTCAGGCGTGTTCTATTGGGTTCGTTTTGGTGCGTGTGAATTTTAGAACTTTTTACACTTATAACCGTTAATCTGGCGCGGTTGTCATTCTGTTCCATAACATTCAGATAAAGTGAGATATTTACCAACTATGTCTTGCCTTGTACCTTGTAAAATAACTTTTATTCGAAACGTCGGATGACATCTATTTATTCGGACTGCCTCACAAGTTCCTTATGCATTTCTTTTCTACATACATACATACATACATACATACATACATACATACATACATACATACATACATACATACATACATACACGCACGCACGCACAATCGCGCGCGCGTGCGTACCTGCCTGCCTGCATACATACACACATACATACATACATACATACATACATACATACATACATACATACATACATACATATCAGATATGTCCATTTCAGATATTGTATATTGTATCAGATATACAATCAGATATGTCCATTTCAGGAATTTGTAAGGTTTCTGGTGATGAGAAAGCTTTGAGGTTGAAGGAAGAAGAAATCATTTTCCGTCTTGGAACGCTGGAACCCCTTGGAATTAATAGATTATTCTCGTCTTTCCCAATCTAATTATCATGATTATTGGGTATTTTTTAAATTTCAGGCGTATTCTATTGGGTTCTATTAGGTGCGTGCGAATTTAAGAACTTATCCCACGTACAACCGTTTATTTATATCACGCGCGGTTTTGTTCCATTATATTTAGAAATGTTCGGGTTGTCACCTGGCATTTCTCTGTCTCGCCAATTTTTCCTTTGAAAAAGAATATTTATTCGAAACGTCGGATTTAACAGCTATATATACGGACTGGTTTATTAGTTCCTTATGCATTTCTTTCTACATACATACATACATACATACATACATACATACATACACGCACGCACAATCGCGCGCGCGTGCGTACCCGCATGCATGCATACATACACACATACACACATACATACATACATACATACATACATACCTGCATACATACATACATACATACATACATACATACATACATACATACATACATACATATACATACATGTGACAAGTATGCGATGACTGCTTATGCTTTGGATGCTTTATTTTAATGCATGCTAATAACAAAACTACATGTCACTATATAAGCCTAGCGCTTCATTTAGGTATGATGTTTATCAAATCAAATACTAAAGGAACATTTAGCTCACTACTATTGGAGTACCGGACCAGTTTAAGAAACAATGCTCATGCGTAATGCGTGTTGGCTGTACGTCCAGTTTAAACAATGTACAGATCATGGCAGCCTCGTTTACAACTGGTCGTATGGGCTCCCAAGAAAAGTCAGTTCCAATCCACGCTGGGCATCTGGTTACCTGGAGGAAATGAATGAAAATTTATTTATATAATGATTAATACTTTTCTCGTCCAAATAATACTTGAAAACAATTCACACACACACACACACACACACACACACACACACACACACACACACACACACACACACACACACACACACACACACATATATATATATATACATAGTTTTGGTTGTACTGGAACTCTTCTTGATTGTAACTCTTGGTTGTACAACCAAGAAAGATTTTTTCCAGTACTACCAAAACCATTGCGCTCTGCCACTTTGGTATAGAGCACTATCTTAGCAGATTGATACTCACCGAGTTATATATATATATATATATAAGCTATATTATACAAGCTATTCCACTGTCCAAAGTAAGGTGTATGTAAGGTATATGTATGAAAACTTATTGAAACATCGAAAACACAAATGAATCATTGAAAGACATAGTAAATAAGGCCGAAACAAATGATCATTTTATACCTTGCAGTAGTTGTATACACTGTTTTCACCGTTGTAGTTTACATATATGGCTATGCAATCAATGCAGTCCCACAGGTCCGTCAATCCAGTGCCTATTCCCTGTGAAATGGACGAAGGAGGTACGTTGTTATTGAAATCAATTATTATCAATTATCGAACAACATCTGCAACAAAAATGTTCGTCATTAATGAGTTTCGGCAATTGATAATTGGTACATGTATTGATGATAATACAACGCACGTGTTTATTATGGTCTGTTGATTTAATTGTTGATTATAATGAGTCATTTGCATAATAGATATTTTTGATTAATTCGGCAATTTTGTGAAATGAAAACCTCAAATTTCATCTCCTTTGGAACACACATTGATGGTAATAAGTTGCATGTATCAGCTTGATGATGTAGCTATCTTAACTATTGAATTAACATAATTAATGATTTTCGGCAATTAGGCAACATGTCAGTATACAAAACTCAATCCGATTTCACAATACTTTTCTATAATTAATCTAATGTTATATCATGTTTGATAGCTATAACGCAAACTTTTGCATTCCATCAATTAATGTGTGAAGGAACATAAATCTAAAGACTTAGCCCTGATATGGAAGGTGTTTCCGTTTACGTCAGCTAACTACACCCAACGGAGGGGATTATTACACTGGGTTCACGCTCATATCTCAGGCATACACCAACTGATTTCAACCAAACTTTGAGCATAGGTAACATGCTATGTGAGACACGTGCACGTCATTTTGCGACCAAATCAAATAGAGACGATCGGCGGCCATATTTGTTGTAAAATCTCACAATTTGCATACATTTGGAGAAGTGATACACAGTGACTCCATTCAAGTGCGGGCCTACATCAATATTATTAACAGAGAGTTTTCTTGGAGACCAAGACTCAATTTAAAAGTGTATACCCCAAAGGCAAGTGTTCTTTTTATATCTTGACCTTTGACTTTGACCTCGATATCCAAGGTTAATTAGCAAGTTGATCAATACATTATGAAGGATTGTATTTAGATCTAGAGACACCATTCAAATTTGCACTATAACTATATGCCACATGACACGACAGTTATATTTCATTAAATTGTATCCTATACGTAATTATAATAGTTGTTGTTTACCAAGTCATATCCCTGATCCCAGTGGTATTCCGGCAGACCAATTTCGTAGTCTACTTTATCTCTGACCTTCTTCATTATAAACAGCCAGTGTCCAAAATTGTAGGTTGCATTTTCGCTGTGTGTGCCAAAAACGGGGTCTTCCAATCCGGCCGGGCACTCATCCATACGTACACACTCTACAAATTCCATGCCAATAGTATCCCACTTGATGGTGCAGTTTGAGCAACGAACTTTGTTGAACTCCTCAGTTTCCTCTGCCATCTCATCAAAGGCGTCAAGGTCGAGAATGTTCTCGAACTTGAACGCCATGATTAGTTGTAATAACGTAACCAGTAGGATTGCAACGGGAACAGCTTTGGTCTGGACAATATAGGGGAGAAGTTATTGTGTTTAAAAACAAACAAACAAAAAGGCAAATAAACAAAATCAGCAGTTGATAGGTAGAATGTTTGACATTTGTATTTTGGAAGTTTCTTTCCCTGGAACGTAGATGTTGTTGTTGTTGTTGTTGTTGTTGTTGTTGTTGTTGTTGTTGTTGTCGAGCAGCGCTGAGATATACAAAACCCCATGTTTAATCTCAATACTAATGACCCAATGCATAATGAATATCAAAATATCGTTTCTCACAAATTGCTTCATAGATTCGATTGAATGGTGGAGGTATATGTCATTCCACGCTTTACAGAATATCAGGGAAAAAATAAAGTTATTTTTGTAATTAGTGTGGCACCCTACAGGTAGTGTAACGTTTTGATTGTAATCGCTACCAATTTTACTACTTGTTTTCCCGGTAAAACCGTCAGAATAAAGATGTTCTGTTCGCCAAAAAAAAGAGACACAATTTTAACAACAGCGACGAGACGAACAGAGTCGTCAGGATAGCCATCATTGAAACATCACTATGTAAGGAACATCTAAAAATAAGTCAAAGAATGCTTGTACTCTTCTGTAAATCGGTCATATATGCTCATACTATTTTCTGTCGTTCCAACTAGTATGTAGACCTTAGAAACTTAATCGCAGATATGTTGTATGTATAACTCAGAGACTACATGTTATATATGAGAAAATGGTATATAATGTGTGTATTGTATTGTAAAACTATAGCATTGGACATCGTCATCTGTTTTGTAAAGTATGTACTAGTTTTAGATGGATGTAATTGATAAACCAATGCCAATTTGGCAATTAATATACACCTACTTCTCCTAATAGCTTCACTAAACTGCTGGTTTCAATCAGTACAACAGCAAATGATGGTACACAGTATAGTGACTTTTAAAATACAAGCTGTATCTTTACTTGAACATATAAAGCCTATGAATGAAATCCTTTTTTTTCATTATTTGACATTTTTGATAGCATCTTATAACGGAAGAAACCTGTGTTTCCTATTCCTGCATCTGAATTTCACAAGCCTATATGTTGGTGAAGCTTTCTAAACCCGGTTTGCAAGGTGTAGTAATATTGTCTCTAACTCAGTGGCTATTTGCAACTAAAATGTTTGACAATTTACACACAGAAAGCCTGCTTACTTACCATCATCCTTCGACTTGTTTGTTCTTAACGTATAGTGTAACTTTGGAGTCAGAGTACTCAGCTTTGCTAATGTAACATACTGATGTATCTTGGCCTTATATGTACTCTTTACAATCATGTTGACAGCTCCAGCTGTGCATTGATCTATATTATTTTATTTCATACACGTTTTCGTGATCTTACTTTGGAAGACCATGAAAGGTCTAATCAATCAATCAATCAATCAATCAATCAATACTGTACAACACTGAGGAAACGTCCATCGTCGTGTGCAAAAAGAGTGGGCATATGCCATCTAGGAAGTTGTAAGTAGCTTGTTTCATCTAATATTCGCCTCTATGGTGTAACGGTAAGAGTAATTATATTTGACCACATTCTACAAACAAGATTAAAGGTACATATACATTGACGTACACATACACGCCCATGCCAATACATACATACATACATACATACATACATACATACATGCAGCATACATCCATACATACACGCGTGCATACATACATATTATTTATTTATTTAAAATCGTGTACATAAGAAGTGACATTGGCAAGAGAACTTAAATGGAAAATTGTTGTTTAATTGAATTATACTACAATGTTGTGAACAAATCTAGTATATCATTGAAATATCTAGCTGTAACACTCGCTAAAGATTCATCTACACATGACAAAATGTACTGAATAAATAAAGAACGCTAATCAAACTTTTGTAGCTGAGATTGTAAAATAAAACTATATATAGTATCTTGAACACTTGAACTACGTTCTGTGCATAATCAATGCTTCCTTTCAATGTTCCTGTACCGACCTTCAATATGGAATATATGGTTTGAAATCCTTAGTAACAAGCTGTTCTATCAAAAACTTTTCTAAGAACGGATAAATATTTTTCATGCTGACAATTTGACGTAATTTGAGAATAAACGTGGTTTGTTGTTACTTGCCACCGATTTCGTCAACATTTCAATACACTTGATTTCAAACTTTCTTCAGTGTAATAGATAATATATAATTCTCGCCAACCATAAAATGTGAACTGTCACAAAATGAAAATACTGAATGAACAAAATCAAGATACATACATACATACATACATACATTCATACATACATACATACATACATACATACATACATACATGCATACGTACGTACATGCACACGTACATACATACATACATACATACATACATACGCCAAATTATACGAAATCTGAATGCTGAATTATAATTATTGAAAATTTCTTTCATCTACAATCTCTAGCGAAGTTGGTGAGGGTATTGGAACTTGCTGCCGTGTGCTGTCGCCGCATGGTAGGTAGTTGATACGTGACAGGTTAGTTTGCATGGTCTATTTGGGATATTTATTATTCAATGTCGTGAGCTATCTCCACTTTGTAGGTACTGTTAGACATCAGTCAACATGGTGAACCGTACGTTCATAATGTCATCTGCTTGTTTCCTGTCACGGGTTTTGATCCATTTATGTGTTTATACCTGAATGTTGTATTTTACATCCATGCTGACTCCGTGTGCATCTACACGAATGTTTTCCAAAATATGTTCAAACCACGCATTGCTCCCCATATGATGGATACATCATTCTGTATGCGTTTGACTGATTGGAAATAGAAATAAATTAATTATTCGTATTTCGTGACGTGACTTTCAAATTGTATTGATTAGCTGGCTCGAGATTGAGATTAGAGGAAGTGCGTCAATGAGATGGTATACACTTGGGCCTACAAGAAACTGAAGATGTCCTTCGAACTCTTCATGGCCTTCTGAACAGTCTTAGAAAAAGGTCATACGATTTAAACTACTTTGTATGTAACATCACAGAATGTATACAAGAATGTTCATCCTTATTAGTACATGTACATGTCATATTTTCATTCTACTTTTTCAACTTTCCTTGTATAAATCTGTACTCAGTATTATTCGACGTCAAAAGATGTTGCATATATATCAAAATTGGCAGAGATACCTTATCATGTGGCACTTAATCTCAAGCTACATGATTAGCATTGTTGTATTATCGTAGATTGTTTTTCATTTCTGATTCCTATACAGTTGAGGACCTTCAGCTACACAGACTCGAGGTTACTGCAGAACCGACACCACGATTCAAACCACACTCAATGTAACGTCTGGTCATTTCTTATTCTGTCTGTTTGATCGCGTGCTTTGATGTCCTTTAGCTGCTAAACAACGTCTTACGCCTGACAAATTGCCCTTTATGTGCAACTTACAGGATACAGGTATGCCAGATTTTTTTGTATTACTTTAGAATTTGTATTCACACTAACACCTAGACTGAATGTCACTTGCATACGAATATATCACAATCAAAACTTCATTTCCATTGTTGTATTTTTATGACTGTAGATTTCAGAAAATCAACCACATGTACAAACAAGAAACTTACTTCAGTTCTCCCCAGGTTATGATAGATATTTCTACAAAACAAGGAAGTGTTGGTCTCTTTTTATTGTATATACCACAACAACTGTTCAGCCGACAAAAATAGGTCCGAACAATGCTCTTTTTGAATGATATGTTGTTCCCTCAAAATGTGTGGGTGTTAATAATCAAAATTTAATCATTGTTGTGGCAATATTTATTTATTTATTGGAAGACCGACGGCACTTAAAACACATTACAAGGCAAACACCAACATTAATCTTGCCATGATGACCTGAGATGACAATTTTGCAAAATTGCGGTTTTTTTTTTTAATTTCTCAGTGATAAGTTAAAGTCAATATTCGAAATACTGCAAAAAAGACCATCATAAGTTGTCTTACATCTCTGAATGGCACAGTGTTTAAAAACATTAATTCTGCTGACATCAGGTCTAAAACTAGTAAAATGTCTAGTTATCCTCTGCCGAACATTAAAACGTACCTTGGAAAGAATATACGGACTATCATAAACATTATTTACACACTTGTAATGATAAGAATACCATGTCTAAAAACAACCGCTGAGAGAGGATGGGCAAATCGAAAAATTCGCATAAATGTGCATAATTATGACGGTTAAAATTGATCCTGATTTTGTAACAAAGAAATTTGATGAATTTTTCCTGAACCCTTTCAATGCTAGCCTGTGGGTTTTTTTTTTGCCAAGCAAAGGAGACCAAACGATTGAGTCGTATTCCAGAATACTTCTGACATAGGTAACAGAGAGTTTTAGGAGAAAGTGTTTGTTGACAATAAGTGAGATACAAATTTATGCTCCTTACAGCTTAGATTGTAAGTAATAAATAAAATGGCAAGGTCTTTGATTTTATAAACTCTCTGAAGATCATTATCATCTGACACATAGTTAAAATGCAAAGGATTTTTCTTATTCTTAAACTAAATGATAAAGCATTTATTGATATTCAGTACCATTTTCCAATCAAGACACCAGTGATACAGACGCGAAAGGTCTTCTTGAAGGAGGACACAGTCCTCCCTTGTTTTTATAGACTTGTAAATTTATCATCATCAGCAGTGAACATAAAGAATGTTTAGAAGCAGACGGCATATCGTTGATAAAACATAGTAAACAGAAACGGACACGAATGGACACCAGATGTTACGGGATTCCAGGGGGATAACCCGTTCCTACCTGCTAGCTAAATAAAATCTTAGTCATTTTAACATTGACACGCTGAAGCCGCAATGCTCTAATTTATACAGAATTAGTTTGTGACTTACCCTATCAAATGCCTTACTGAAATCGATATACACAGCATCAAAGTTACCATTTGACCTACGACCTATAAAGACAGTCTACAAAGTTAACGTTAGATATTTGAAGATGTTTTAATTGGACATCTATGCATTCAAAATGACACCAGCAAGGAAATCCATGTATTCAACTAGGTTAGTTTGGTAAGAACGTTTTTCTATAAACCCGTGTTGACTAACGGAAATACTATGCATCACATGTAGAAAAAGATTATGGTGAACAAGTTTTTCAAATATTTTGCTTATGGTAGACAAGAGAGAAACTGGTCTGTAGTTCACCACATTATGTTTGTCTCCTGTTTTAAAGATAGAGACTACATTAGGTAACCTTGTTGATGGTTGATGGAAAAAAATTTCTCAGAAAGAGATCTTTTATATGTTATCGATAGTGGAAGTCCGCAGCACATTCCCTAAGAATAATGGCTGAAACATTGTCCGGACTAATTGCTTTATGAATGTCCAGTGAAGTTAAATGTTCGAAAACATCATTGAATGAAACTAATGATAAGGACGAAAATGATGACTATACTCGGTCGGTGAAAGGTGGTTAACTCAGAGTCATCGCTGAAAACAGACTTGAAATAGTCATTAAAAATGCAAGCAGTAGATAGGGATCCTCTACTTGTGAACCATTATGAAAGATGGAATTAATTGGGGATTTGCGATTTGATTTTATCTTCAAGTAAGACCAAAACAGCACTACACCAAATAACAGGGTAAAATAAATTCAGGAGCACGATAGAGACGATGTTCGCTGGACATATATGCAAATATGTAATGGATACATGACGATTTTATTATGTGCCCACTTCTACAATGCATATTCAACGGGATTATTTGAGCACGTTTTACGTTTTTATCGTTGGTAGGGCCTGTCGTTATTGGTTTTACCATAAGTTGTTATGATTCACAGGTAAAATTCATGGCTACAATATATGGTGATTTTTGTACATTAACACAGTAAGTTGAAGATATCAGATATATGGGCCCTAATATCATCAGTTTCGCCTATCACACAAAAGTGGTAGTGTCCGTATTAAAGGGTGGTTTAGTAGCAATAATATAAGGCATAAAAAGAGAATTGTTTCTGGTCAGCGCACGCATCCTTAAATACGCTTGCGTCGGTCTTTTTTTTCGTGTTTGTCCAGCCTATGCAGTATGCAGATCCGGGGGAAACACAAAGATAACCCTCCCTACCTCAGTGAAGACAACTGCAGAACCAATCGTGAACAGGCAAATGACATCTGCCCTACATACACACTTGCTCTAAAGTATTAAATAAAAAGTACAGTAACTGCCATAACTACATGTAGTGAAGAGTAAAACAACCGTATTTCTCAAAGCACCTATCGGGATTAAATTAAAACCTGTTATATCTTAAGAATGTAAGCTACATATTGGAATTGCGACACATACATTTGTGTTGACACAGTGCACGTGCTATATAAAGCTTGTTCTATCTATCTATCTATCTATCTATCTATCTAATAAATTTATATAGCGCCAAATATCCAAAGAAAACAATGTTCAGTGACGCTTAGAGTTAGAAAGGAGATGAAAAAGCTCTCTGAAATATGTGGGTTTTCAAGCGTCTTTTGAAAATGTTAACATTGGGAGAGGTTTTAATATCCAGGGGTAGAGAGTTCCAAAGTTCAGGAGCTGCTGAAGAGAAGGAGCGGCGACCATAGGAAACCAGATTCCATTTGGGTGTATGCAGAAGGCATTTATCCGATGAACGAAGAGTGCGTAATGAAGGACGAGGTGTAATTAAGTTCTTGAGATATTGTGGAGAGATTCCATTTAGGGCTTTATATTAGTGAAGAGCAGAACTTTGAAAACAATACGATGTTGTTGTATTATAAATCATTTATTTTAATGAGTAAGTTGCATAAACGTTTGGCAACAGAGAAATATATTAATGATGTACTCTTCGAATTTCGTATAATTTTGTACAAATCATGTGTTGTAAATAGCAAAATGCACGATGTAAAGTTTTAATATTGATGGAGTTTTTAATTACATCCATACATTTGCATAAGTAATGATTTTTGGTTATTTAGACCGTTTTTGAGTTTACAAGCTTTGGAGGTATCAAAGCACACGTGTCTGATGTAGTCAGTATATGATGTAGTTTTATTAAACAAGTCATTTGCATAATTGATGAGTATTGGTAATTAAGGAATATTCTATAAATACAAGCTTCAAATTCCATGAATTTGGTACGTGCATCGATGATACAGCACATGTCTGCTGTCGCTTCATGATGTGTTCTATTGTTCTATTGAGTCATTTGCATAATTTATATATTTTTGGTAATTATGCAATATCTAAATGTGGTATATATGTGATGATAATACTAGACATATAGGGACCACAATCCATACAGAAGGTATTTCAGTTTACTTGTGGTACCAATGGGCAATTGTTTGTTCTGTTGTACATGTATTTAGCTTTAATGTGTTCGGCGGGTTACATGAGTGTCCAATTTACTTACTTACTTACTTACTTACTTATATTACTTACTTACTTACTTACTTACTTACTTACTTACTTACTTACTTACTTACTTACTTACTTACTTACTTACTTACTTACTTACTTAATGGTGTTTGTTTGTTTGTTTGTTTGTTTGTTTGTTTGCGTGTTTGTTTGTTTGCGTGTTTGTGTGTTGTATAATTTGACTGTTACCAAGCTCTCTTCTGAAATGATGTTGTGTCGTGAATGCTCATAGCATATATATCTGTCTGTAACGATATTTTACTTTGCATAGTCTTTTATTTCTACAGGTAAACACGGTCAGGTGTATGATATCACAAGTGCTTCCTAGAAGTTTTGACGTGTGAACTGATCGAGTGAGGTCTGTAAACACAACTCACGTCTATGTCCGAGTACGGCTCTATATTACTTCCGTATGCTGTCAATATAATAACCAATTGCTCATCTTGCTAAATAAGGTAATTGTATAGTACAGATACATGGTAACCCCACCCTTTCAGTCTCGTAGTTGTGGAGAACTCGCCTTGTAGTCTCAGCTCAATCCGTAAACCACAATCATTTTTTTGTGAAGTTTAAACTTTTCAATTTGTAATTGTAATTGTAATTGTAATTGTAATTGTAATTGTAATTTATTTACCCATCACAAAAAAATAATACATAACAATTGAAAACATATAATACACAATGTGTGCATAATTGTATCAGGGCGGGCGAGAGGCTAGAAAATAGTTTCTATAACTAATCTAGTCTAGCCACTCAAAACTCATACACTAGTATAAATATTAAAATGAAAAAAAAGATCAGTTGACTGCTGCAAAAACTCACAAACTACATACTGTACATGAAAAATGAAAATGAAAATGCGCGAAAATTTTACATATTTACAAGAAGAAACTCTTTGTAATCTTTCTTGAATTTGTGTCTGCTTGGGTGACGGCGAATTGTATATGGAATGTTGTTCCATATCTGTGAACCAGTGAACTTGACAGAAGACTGACCAAAATTACTCTTGTATTTTGGTACATGGAGGTCTCCTCTCAATTTCCGCCTAGTATATATCATGACAATGTTCGATATTCGATTTCAAACACAACCAACTCTTGGAAAGCTGTACCAGGAACTTTCGTCCTCTAACTAAGTACTTCATCAGCAAACTGTAGTAATTAACATGAACTAGGAACGCAGGTGTTAATTACTATGTTGACAATCATTTTGATATTAAAATATAACTGTCAGTAAAGTAAATGAAAGCTGTTATTTTACTATTTGTTTGAATGTCTTTCGCAAAGAAAGTCAAAGGACTACAGTCATTTAGTCAACAACTTGAAACAACCTTGTGATTTAAATGCAAAATATTTTTAGTAAATGCCATTACAAAATATTTTGGGAGGAAAATACAAACATATGAGTAGGCATTATTTGTAACAGTCCATAACAATGTCTGATATACTTGGAAAGTCTTCGAGAATATCATATGTAGGTCCTCTGTCATATACTTGTCGTTCTCGAAGGATAAAAATGGACCAATTTGACCTTCCATTTCCAATGAAAACGTCACTTCCTGCAAATAACAAACAGGAAAAAAATAAATTATATGCTGGTTAAAGTTGGCAACCTCAATGTAAGGGTAAAAGTGTGAACTTTTGACATGGAAATTCTGTGATATGATGTAGTCAAATTAAAAAAAAAAATACTATAGTATATTAATTCGTGTTAGCATTCGGATTCTGATTATTGATATTCGGCCCCTATGTATGTTATTTGAAAGTAAGCAGCGTACAAGCAATGAATGCTATCATTGTGGGGAAGCACGGGCGGTGTACCATCTGTGGCTCTTCACTGTATTTATTGAAAGATAAAAATTGGCATAGACCCTCCAAAGACTTTTAACCTTTCTCTCAAAAAATATCATGTTTTATTTGCCCAGTTTTGATAGTGTTGTAACACATTTCACAGCACATTGAACTCTATCGGATTCTCATAAATACTAAACATACAAATCATCATTTGTTACTTTTCTGCTTTTGTCATTTTTCTCCACTTTTCTCATTATGTGGGATGTATTACTTGCTTTCCCACTCTGTATAATACACGTGTGAACTACAATGAACTTTTTCAACTTTTCTTTGGACCAAGGATACAAGTTAGCTAAGCTACAATATGTCACTTGTGAATTGAGTGACGTGTCAGTAGTATAAAGGGTATAGCCATGATTGATGGATTTGTGTGTCATTTTGACAGTCTTATTGATATGATATGATATGTTATGTTATGTTATGTTATGTTATGTTATGTTATGTTATGTTATGTTATGTTATGTTACTTTAGAATCTGTATGAACCCCATTATTGTATAGTCAAAGTGTTATTTGGTTTGTTGCACAGGTGCTAAAGAACATATATACTAATGGTTGTAGTATGTTGTACAAGTTAAGAGTCTTAGTTGATGTAACTTCATGATGTCATTCTATTCTATAGTTGGGGATAACTCTAACTGAATTGCATTTAGCGAAAAAAAACTTCCAATAGTAACACCAGAACTTACTGGCACAGATTTCTTGTTCAATTAAAGACATGAAATAGTCATCACCGTTGTATGATTCGATTCCTGGATTATGCAGATTGATGACGTCATCTATGGTGATTACGTTTGGGATGTAACTCTTGAATATGTTGAGGAAATGCTACAGATAAAGGAAAACAATAATTATATGATAAACAGTGATATTTTATTTGATGACGAACATACTTAAAGATCCAATTTTGTTATAGTGGTATGTTTGAGCCTTAGTCATGGTTCCGGCAAGTAGCTGCATAGCTGTACCAGCCATATGGAACTAAAGTGGCTGTACTAGAAAGATACCCTGTTTATACAGCTTTGGCCTCTACAAAACTTATTTTTGACAAATGTAACATGGGTGTGAGATTCTCACTCAGAAATATATATATATATATATATATATATATATATATATATATATATATATATATATATATATATATATATATATATATTATATATAACACTCCTATACTAGAGTTGTATGACCCCACATTCATCTATCACCTATACACCTACATTTGTATAATCATGATGCTAATTGTTCCGTTAATGTATATTACCATACGGTTGACAACATCATATTAAAAGAAAAAAAAATTCCGCTGCCACAAAAAATCTTAGTTATTAAAATTGCTGACGTTCATATAACACTAGGGGATATTTTTTTATTTATTAACAATTGACCAATAACAGGAGGAAAGTTCAGTGTTAATGCAGGGGAAACCTGCATTGTTCGGTAGTGTCAAACTGAACGACACTCTTCTTACTTACAGCCGACACCTGGCAGGTTCGAACCCAGGCTGCAGAAGTAAGGGGCATACGAGCTAACCGTTCGGCCACCGACAACCCTATGTTCGAATTCCGACATAGGGTCATTAGCAACGAATCGAACTCGTGCAAACTGAATTGAATCAGAACGTGTTTTCACCAGGAACAGCTAGCCACGTCGCTCATCATGAAAACAATGGCTGCATACATGTAAGCACTATTGGGAAGTGTTGATGCTACAATTTTGGTAAACAAGCTATTGGTCACACGGATCATACATAGACATGGTTTGGAAAAACTCCACAATTTCGCAAACACGTATTCGAGCAGTGCTAATTTGTCAATCTTAATGCTATAAGTTTTGTTTGTTGGAGATCAACAAAGTACTGTATTGTATTGTATTGCGATTATCGATCAACATGGACGTATGGCGAACGTTATTTGGGGTGATCAGCAACCTTGCACTGGCCGAGCAATTTAATTACTTCACATATCGCACGATGGTCGCATTTTCATATAAAACTATTAATACTTCTATCAATACCAGAAAATGTTGGAGAAAAATAAAAGTAAAATCCCGAATATTGGGAAGTCTCGCGAGAAGTAGTTGGTGTGCAAACTAACATTAACTTGAAAAGACAATATCAAATTGTTCTTCCAATCTGTAATTGCAATACATCTGATGGGAAGATATCAATAATACAGAGACCATATGGAAAACAACGGAAAATATAACTACCTCAACTGGACACTCACACATGAAGAAAAAAATCTACTTATCCCCACCTATTCTAAAATTGAGCGTAATCGGAACCTCACAATTGTTTAGGCCTCAAGCTTAATTCCCGACTAAGTCAAGTTCGAGTACCAAAAATGACCTCGGTCCTAAGTTACACTGACGCCGACGCTCGTGCCACCGAAAATATTGATATGGTTTGTATTCTCACAATTCAAAGTGAAACCGCCGTCCGTGTACCACTTATGCAAATTTATATAAATACGTCAAAACCCTCTAAAAGTATCCATGTCATACCTCTTTGATGTTGATACAGTAAATTCTATCCAAACCCATTAAAACTACGAGTCTTTTGACAAGACTACTGTACAGCTGATACCTCCTTCGTATAGATGGCAACAGCCGACACCGATGCCTGGGAAGCTGACGACGTAGATATCAACGTAAATACTGTGTGAGAATAGAGTACATGCAGTCCATACTCTATATACACTCGTGTTCATTCGTGGAAGTAGCACAGATGCACGTGCAATAGATGAAACATAGACATTCATGTTATCTTCAGTGATTCACTTAGGAGTTATGAATATTCAATGTCCATCTATTACATATGCATGTTTGATGGACAGACGAAATATATTAAAGCACTATTATCACCTGACCTAACTATAGGTAAATAAAGTGTTACTACTTATTACTGAAATTTTGCAAATTTACAAGGTAAACGACCAATCCTGGCCATTATTTTTTCTTTACCGCCACCTGCCGTAAATTCTACTCGTTGAAATTGACTACACTACCTTGGGTTCCTCTGGTGAATACGCCACCAACACACAGTTAATATTTCTCTTCCTCTGAATATCTTTGATCTCTTTTGAAAGTAATTCCAACATTCTTTCCTGATGTTCAACGAAATTTTCATGGCATTTTACACCTTTGTGAAGGCACCTTAGAAAGAGAAATAAATAGAAGGTGTTTGTATAAATAAATAAATAAATAAATAAATAAATAATTAATTAATTAATAGATAAATAATAAATAAAAAAATAAATATGTTGCCGATACATGTTACGTAGTCTCTAATGGGCACAATATCAACATTCACATCTGTCTATCTGCTGATGTTAATCACGCACACCATGTATTCGTAAACGAAAACAAAGGGATACGATTATCGCAGAAGGCAAACAGACCCCTTTCAGTCATTTTTAGAAGGCAATGAGAAGGGCGCCCCCGACGACTGATCTTAAGTTAAGCAGCTGATAGTGACAGCGCATTTGTCATCATCAAAACATCACTTCATCGGGACATGTGTTCATGACAAACGCTGAATTAAAATACGAGTTTTGTAAAATAAAATAAAATAAAATGAACTCTAAGTCATCAAATGCGGGCACATTTTGTTAATTCATCAATTAGTCAGATATCTTAAGTTGTCATAGGGTTGAAAGTAGACCTGTTGTGGTAGTACAGTAGTGGTAGTGAAATCGTGAAAGGTCATCAAAATGTTGGAGTAACTGCGTAATTTCGTTGACTGTGTGAATGTAGACAAATGATTTCCACTTTTGTTATGTTTTTGTCATATTCAAAGACCAGCAGTTTTATATATCAATATGAACATATAGTAAATGTGTGGGTTAAAGAAAAGTCCAGTCAGACTCTAGTAGTGATGACATCATATTTACCGCAACATCTGGCATGACAAATTATAAGTGTCAAAATAAAGGGACTGTGGAAAATGTGATCATTTAATCACTGCACCAGGCCGGGAGGATTTCCCATAAACCCTTGCGGGAAATCCCCCAAACTCGCTGAACGCATGTCAAGTGCAGAACGCCTTCTTACAAAATGTTAAAGTTGAATAAATTACTGAGGTGTTATTATAGGATCACCCAACATGATCGTATCTAAGTTGATTGCAGTAATCATTATTTTTTTACTAAAGCCAGAAATTAACAAAAGGCTTCCTGGAATTTTCCTTTAAAAAAAAAAAAATACTTGCATGAGTAAACTCCCCTAGCAACTGCGCGGTTGTTTATCTACTACTAACTCAGATTACCTACAATGCCTTGCATATGATAACTTACAGATTTCATACTTCCTGAAAGGAAAGGTCATTGGCAGGCATATTCATACCGTTCGTTCACTTAACAATTGATTATTGCTATAAACACCACCGTGTCTTATTACATTGAAAACTTGTAAAACGGCTCTACTGCACTTGACATGTCTTCAGCTATTTGGAGAATTCCTGCAAAGTTTTGTGGGAAAGTCTCTTTTGATATCATAAATACCACATGCCCTTTGTATTGACACTCAACACTTGTCCTGTCTGAACTTTTTCTTTAAAAGAGATGATGACGTCATCATCAACATTCAATGTGTTTGATAATATAGAAGCGCGATCTCAATGTGTGACATGGAGAGTAGACTTTAACAAAAAAATCATCCTGGACTTTGTTGTCTCACAATTCAAGATGATAGGCAGAAATATTTATACATTCACTGACTGCATTAAGCACATACTTTCAAATCACAAGTTGAAATTGTTGTGGTATCACTTACATCTCTCCTGTCTTGTTTCTCCAATGGAAAGTCAAAACTGGTCCCCCGTTACAAAGTTGAGGCATTAACTCCGACACCGTTTTCCGCAAAAACGGTGTTCTAATCAAGTGTGCGTACAGGGATTGGGTACTTTCCTCCGTGGGTGGATGCACAGTATCACGGAAAGACTCCGGACTAATCATAACAACGCACATTTCGTCCTCTAACTTCTTAAACATGTTCCGAATACTTGTATTGGTCCGAGGGATTGCCCAATTATCAGGTATTGATATATCAGCTCTCAAACGCAACCATTCTCTCTCTTGATTAAAGTCATGTACCACATATGAAAATGGTTTATGCCGATACGTAGGTAATACAAGTACGTTTTTAACATTGGAGCCACACTTTTCTCTGAATTCTTCAATTGAAATGGCGGGTATAAATTCTCTGAAAACATTGCTGTCAAAAGTCTCATTAAATGCAAGTCCATCCTCTTTCAGGGCATTTTTATGATGGCGATTAAAGTCTGTTAGTACTATCGTTCTGTAGGTATTCAAAGCCATGTAAATAGAATATACAAATTGTTGATATTGAAAATTTGGCCCTCCATTCTGGTTAACGATTGGAAAAAGATATCGGTTAGCCATTTTGCGACGTATGTCTGGCGATAAAATATGAGTCTCATCATATCCAACACTATCTACGATCGCAGTCGCTGTATCAGTAGTAGAGACAAGTTTGGTGGTGGTGGTGGTGGTGGTGGTAGTGGTGGTGGTGGGGATATTATTGTCATCTAGTCCAGATAATACGAAAAGGTTACCCGAACGCCCTACTGGTTCTTCATCAAAAGCAGTTGTTACTGCAGAGGTCGTCGTTTCAAAAGTTGTTTCAACATATTCTGTGAAGCCATCCTAAAGTATAAACCAAAACGAAATATGACAAATTTAATACAATAAGGAACGTTGAAGTCAAAGTTAGACACATAACTAGGGCAACATGTCTATTTTTCTGCCCGGGAGGTACGTAATGGTCGTAATCACATTTGTAATTATAATGGTCTATAAAAAGGCGGAAATTTGATTAGAATATAGGCGAATTACAGCTTTCAAAGACAAATGTATAAATGATGATGTGCAATTGGCATAAACGATTCTAAAACTGTCTTTGTTTAGACGCTGTTTAGATGCTGTTTTTTTCGCTGTATCGAAGTATTGTTATTCAAAATATCATAATATCATATCCTACCCTTTCCTGTGTGGCGTTACCGATATCTTCCATCCTTGTTGCAACAATAGACACAAATATGCCTCCACTAAGATTTGGAACATTGAACACCAAGTATTCATTAAAAAATAGAAATCCAAAAATAGCCGCACTAAAACAGAGACCGAAAAAAGCCTTCTTCATCATTTCCCCGTCAATCGAGGTGTGAGCTTAGAGCTAAATGTTTGTCACTGTCCGAGGTAATGAAACGAGTGGTATATGTGCTGTGTATATGGTTTATATCAGGGCAACATAATTATTTGTGGGGGGGGGGGGTCAACCAGGGAAACTTTGACGTTCAATTGTTCTCTCTCAATGTAAACTAAAGCAGAGTGTCTAGATATAGATCACGTGTACAAAGTTGGAATGAGGCGGTAATATTCATAAACAAGTTACATGAAATTGTTTTGATGCAATCTTAGCCAATACATTGTGTATGTACTTTAATGAGCAAAGCAACTGAGGGAAATATCCGTTTTTCTGGAACATTCGCTCTCACCGCAATGATAAATACGTATGCGTTCCTATTAAATATTACGTATTACATACGTTACCTGTAATGAACGAAAAGCAGATTTGCAGATACATTGCACGGGAAATACGTAACTAGAAATGTCGTCTGTATGTATCAAATATCATACCAACCCTGTCATGACTACATCACACGACATTAAATAGATGTAGCTATGCTTTGTAGTTAAGGAGACGGCAGCAGTTCCATGCCATCTATGTATCAAATATCATACCAACCCTGTCATGACTACATCACACGGCATTAAATAGATGTAGCTATGCTTTGCAGTTATGGAGACGGCAGCAGTTCCATGAACAGTTCAATGAAGTAGAGGAAAGGTATGCCATCATGTGTACAGTGTTTGTCTGAGAGTAAAGACTTACTCTACTTGAATAGCTTGATTTGGGTGAAAAGGTTCAAAACAGCAAAGGTTGTGAACTTTGCATTAAAATTCGAAAGAACAGTTGGGTGGTAGATTGCTATAAATAATGCTGATCCTGAGCAAAAGAGTGGTCCTATGTAATCCCTGTGGCATAGGCTAGTTTAAAACTAATGCGAGAACGTGGGATGGAATCATTGGCTTTAACCTGCTTGAACAACAGTAGACATGATCTAGCTAGACATGCATGGGAGTGTACCTGCGGGCAATGTTCTCATGTTGTAAATAACTTCGAGGAGTGAAAGTATTACACCTTATCTGTAACAATCTGGTAATATACAACTACCTCAATTTGAAGTATTTACAGACAAATGAAACACACGCTAAATGATATTAATTTATGTGTGTAGTTTGACGTGCTAATAATCGAATCCATTAAACCACTACCGTATATGGTTCCTATTTGGCGTTATACAAAAAAAAGCCTATGCATGCAATGGTCTTCATTGGACAGTTTCTGTATAAATCCCTGGGGAGCACTTTCCAAACGGAAAAGTCAAGGTCTTATGCAAAGCTGAAAATCAATTTCATTGGTTCCAAAAGACGGAAATTGGGCAGTGAATTGCGTTTATCCTTTGGAACTTTGAAATACACTTTTAGCACGTAGCGTTCATATCTGCTTGGGATTTATAATGTTGAATTGCTTTCAACAGCTTATAACTCTAATAGGTTTGGCAAATATCATAGTAGAAAACGCATACTATTACTGTGTTTACTACAAAGACACAAAGTATTCAGCTGGGGACGGGTAATTTGAATAGTGGTATTAGCTGGCTCCATTAATAATATTATCTTGTTAGACAGTAATCTGTAAAGCACAGTCGTTTGTATCACAGCTGTGCGTAAACGCTTTTAATGTTCAACACACTACAAATAGTGTACATGTAACATATGCTTCGATCGATTTTTTTAAAGGAAACAAATTCAATAACGTTTAATTAACTAAATTAAATTAAAATAAATTAAATTAAATTAAATTAAATTAGGTTAAATTAAAGTAAATTAAATTAAATTCCACTCAAAATGTTATTGTCCGTTAAATTAAAGTAAAATTAGAATAAAAACAATTCCCCTTTTGCCATCACAGAACTCCCAATATACGAATAAAACGCTATCCATGGACAACCCACACCAAAACAGACAAATGTACAATTACAAGGATCTATAATACAACATGTATGTAAGTCTAAAATCCTATTGCAATCAATCAATCAATCAATCAATCAATCAATCAATCAATCAATCAATCAATCAATCAATCAATCAATCCTTTATTCAGTATTATTTTTTGGGACAAAAACCTATTGCAGTTACTACAATTGAAAGAGCTTATAATGGAAATAATTGATGGAATAAAAGACTATTTATAGCAATGTTATTTTGCAAGAGGAACTTTGAGTCGCTCAACTGATGGTACGGTTTGGAACCGAGACTGTAGTGGGTGTGATTGATCCTTGAAAGTTTAAATGACTTTTCGCTTAGTGTATTTTCTTGCCATCCTTGGGTTGTCAACCCCATAGTACAGATACCCCCTCCTCAATACTTGAACCAAGGACTCAAGCATTGTCATCGATAAGTAAGGTCGCTAACGCTGAGGCCTAATAATGTGTGGTTCGGATTACACTCAATTTCAGAATAGGTGGGGTAGGTAGATTTTTGATTTTATTCTATTATATATTTTTTCGATTCCTAGTTCTGATAGTTATACTTTCCGTTGTTTTCCATGTGGTCTCTGAGTTATTGGTTTCTTCTCACCAGATGTATAGCTATTACATATTGGAAGAACAGGTTTATATTGCATTTTAATTTCAGTTTCCGCATCCACTAATTTTGGAGAGAATTTATAATTTCCGAGACTATTTCATTTCCTTCTCGAAAATGTAAAAATAGGTTTAGGATCGGCAGTAAAAAAAAATAGGTGGGGTCGGGTAGATGGAACCAAATACTCTTTTTAGGCCTTAGGGTGAAGATGACGTCTAAACATTATCCTTTTAATCTGTATGGAGACAAACTGGATTTCCACGAGATACAGAAGTCAGTCATCTACTACTAATCAACTTAAACAACGAATTATGTTCTAACCACTTGTTACACAATTGCCAGGTGTGTTCTGTGAGTGGTATGGTCTTCAACCCTAAGAACACATACTTGTTTCTCACAGTATTTCTGTGATAATTGGATGAGGTGCAAAGCAATAAGAGAAGACAATTCCACATGAAGTAAATGAACACAATATGCAGACCGTGCTGTTTAATTTACAGTTAACATTAAAAAACCTGGTTTCTCTCTGGAATGTGATGATATTTAAAAAAAAATTGACCAAAGGCATTTTGACAAAAACATTTATATGGGAATAGAAGTAAAGTTTTATCATTTTATCTTTTTGAAAGTAAAAATGGCTAAGGTCGGAACGTTTAACTAGAGGGTCGGTCGAGTTGTTGGATACACACACACAGTATGTGTGTGTGTGTGTGTGTGTGTGTGTGTGTGTCTGTCTGTCTGTCTGTCTGTCTGTCTGTCTGTCTGTCTTATGGATGACAACACTACTCTCTGATGTTCGTAACTTTCCACAATTGTAACTCAGACGATTCAGATTTGTGTCACGTGAGGTCGCATTGACCTTTCAGCTGTCAATAATTAATACTTAGAACAAATGTTTGCATTTCGCGAATATTATTCTGAGGTGACAATATTAAGAATCATGTAAAGATCGACAGTTCAGTTAACGACTAATTACAGGCAGCTGGAAGTGCGATGGCGTGTTCACTTGTTTATCTACTTTCCGTTTTTGTCAATTTTATTTGCATTAAATTAAAGCAACAACACTAATGTCGGTTTATTAATTCATTTTGTTGATGAAATGTTACAAAGTTAACCATGAACATTGTGTGTGGTTATTCCCTAAAGTTCGAGTATCCTGTTACCTGGTGTAAAAGGGGAAAGCATTTGTGGAGGGAATTAGAACTGTGTTGAGAATTAACGTAAACATTAGAGGTTGACGTCTGTAAGTGACAAAGAGTAAATACAAGGTCGACCTTCATATTATGTATGTATGTATGTATGTATGTATGTATGTATGTATGTATGTATACATGTATGTATGTATATGCATGCATGCATGCATGCGTGTATGCGTGTATGCGTGTATGTATGTATGTATGTATGTATGTATGTATGTAACCTAGTTTGACTGTTACTAAGCTGTCTTCTGATATATTGTGGTGTCGGGAATATTCAGCATATAGATGTCTGGAAAGATAAGTCCTTCCTTTTGACGTGTATACAAATGAATGGGGCTGTAAAGACAACTTACATATATATGTGCGAGTACAGTATAAGGAAAGTACTTATGTAAATCAATGCATGCTTCTATTTTCCTGTGTAGTGTCCTCTATGATGTCAGTAAGTACTGGTCTTGCTATATAAGGTGATTTCTAAACACAATGTAATCCATCCTTTCAGTCTCATGGTGGTTGGGAACTTGATTTGATGTGTAGTCAAACCATAAAGTCAATTAATTTCTTTTTAAAATACACGTGTAAGTACATCAAATGAAAGCTGCCATTTACCTCTTTTTGTCTGAATGTTATTTCGCATAGAAAGTCAAGGGACACAATCATTTAGTCCAATAACCCTGTGAAGTGTTAAATATGTTTGTGTTTAGTCAGAAAGCCTTGCTATTCTTTGTGGAGAAAATACAAACATATGAGTATATGTACATGTAGGTATTATTTAAAACACTCCACAACAATGTCTGATATAGTTGGAAAGTCTTTGACAATATCATATGTAGGTCCTCTGTCAAATACCTTTCTTTCTCGTTGGACAAAAATGGACCAATTTGACTTTCCATTTCCGATGAAAACGTCACTTCCTGCAAATAAATAAATAAATAAATAAATAAATGAATATATATATATATATATATATATATATATATATATATATATATATATATATATATATATATATATATATATATATATATATATATATATATATAGTGAAGTTGGCTACCTGGATGTAAGGGTTAATAGTATGAACTTTTAAAATTGAAATTATAGGATACGATGTCGTGAAACTGAAAATAAAATATATAGTATATATATTCGTCCGTTTTATCATCCGGATCATTATATGGATGGTTTGATCCCGATTACTTTATCTTAAAGTAAGCAGCGTACAGGCAATGAATAATATCATTATGGGGAATCAACATCTGTGGCTCATTACGGTATATAACCAAAGACACAGACTGGCTAACCTTATTTTTGTTCACAATGTTATACTTAGTCTAGTATTTTATTTACCCAGCTTTGAAAGACCTACACCACATTTCACAGCACTCAGTTTAATCCTATTAGAGGTCCATAAATACTATGATACCTATCATGTTTGTTAGTTTTCTATTTTGTATCCCTTTTCACTATTCAGGACGATACATTACTTGCTTTCCCACTGTGTATAATACACGTGTGAACTATTGTGACCTTTTTTTCAACTTTCTTTGGACCAAGGATACAAGTTAGTTCGACGAGAACATGTCAAATTGAGTGATGTGCCAGTATTATACTGGGTATAGTATTTTATTTACCCAGCTTTGAAAGACCTACACCACATTTCACAGCACTCAGTTTAATCCTATTAGAGGTCCATAAATACTATGATACCTATCATGTTTGTTAGTTTTCTATTTTGTATCCCTTTTCACTATTCAGGACGATACATTACTTGCTTTCCCACTGTGTATAATACACGTGTGAACTATTGTGACCTTTTTTTCAACTTTCTTTGGACCAAGGATACAAGTTAGTTCGACGAGAACATGTCAAATTGAGTGATGTGCCAGTATTATACTGGGTATAGTCATAATTGATTGACGTGTGTCTCAATCTGACAGTATTTTATTTATGATATGATATGATATGATATTATATGATATACGATAATGATATGATATGTTATGTTATGTTATGTTATGTTTTGTTATATGTAATGTTATGTTATGTTATATATAATGTTATGTTATAATCTTAACTGCCCGGATATGGTTTTGCGGACCGAGGTCATGTGGAGGAAGAGCCCGTAAGCTGTGCGACCGAGGTCCGCAAAACCCATATCCGGGTTGTGTTTATCATATACCTCTTGAGGTGCTAAAATATGTTTGTAATCAATAATTTGGACATTTTTTGAGACATTATACTGAAAATAAATCGCCGTTCGTTGTAAATCTCGACATACGCCAAGGCCACATCACATGTATGGTCTGGCGTATTGATTTCGGTATGTTCATACATATCTCGAGCTCCTTGCACGTATATATACGCACACACGCATGTTCGAGTCGCACGAATCATACAAACGCACACACAAAAAAAAAACGGCAAAAGAACACGCAGAACAAAATGACTGTTCACAAGGTTTGGCATTTCATAAAATTTATGACAATTTGCCTGTGCAACATATGTTTTGCAAAATGACATTATATATGTTTGCTGAGTACCTGCCATGAAGAACGACATGCATGCATGGCACGATCGAACAACAAAAATGTAAATTTTATCAAAAACATCATGAAATTGGGCTTGATGAAACAGGTCTTTGTAACAATAAAACCGTCAAAAATCACAAATTGGAAACACCATACTTCAACTGACTATGTCCAATTCTAATAACAAACTTACACTTCCCCTTGCTCTAGACATTTTATACAGTTAGCTTACAGTTGTTCATAAACGTAGGGAGAGGAGCGGACTGTCTATCGTCGACTTCACTATTTTGTACATCGTTAATCGAAACCAAAGCTTCCTTACCAATATTTGATGAAATTTCGCTACAATCGCCAACTAGAATATTGTATAATGTTTTAGGAGGAATTTGCTGGAGCCACTGTAAGTTGAATATAGTCGGCTTCCGCCATGATAGTATACACATGGAAACGCACAGAATGCCAAAAAGCTTTGCAACACGCATAGCAACGGGAAAGAAAGTAGTCCAAATTCCTGCAAGTGACCTTATTTGGGAAAGTAGGCCGGTCCATGATACAGAAAATTACTGCCCGGGTAGAGCTCTCGATTTCTCCATACCAACACATAGGGACGTGATTATAGGTATGTGATAAAAAATTTGTATGAACCCCTTTATTGCTTAGTCAAAGTGTCATTATTAGTTTTGTTGTACAGGTGCTAAAGAACCTATATACTAATAGTTGTAGTATGTTGTACATGTTAGAGTCTCATTTCACGGAAATTCATGTCATCCTATTTTATGGTAGGAGATATCTCTAACTATACTGCATTAAACACAATCAAACAACAATAACAACTAAAAACTTACTGGCACATATTTCTTGTTCAATTAAAGATATGAAATAGTCATCACCATTGTATGATTCGATTCCTGGATTACGCAGATTGATGACGTCATCCATGGTGATTACGTTTGGGTTGTAAGTCTTGAATACGTTGAGGAAATGCTACAGATAAAGGAAAACAATAATTATTATGATAAACAGTGATATTTTAATTGATGACGAACATAAAATGATCCTAAGCAACTCAAAGTTCCAAATTTCTCATGTGAGCCTTAGTTGGGCAAGCAAGTGTACTTATTCTTTGCTTCCCTAAGGGCAACTGTCGTGGGAAACAACTGTTACCTTACATGGAGGGTTTGTGTGTATGTGTATGTGTATGTGTTTGGGAGGGGTTAGTTGTTTCATAACATCGTATGTATACCTAGGCGATTTTACTACCCGTTGTACTCTTCCTGTAATACTGGGAAACTTCAGCCCCTCTGTAACAGTCACATACCCAGGACTACAAATAGTTGTACCAACCCTATAGAGCTACCGTGAATGTAACAGAATTTCCCTGTTTATACAGTTCTGACTCCACACTGTCGTAACAAAACTATATTTGACATGTGTGCAACTGCCATGGTACGCTACGTATGCATGTAACATGGATGTGCCAAATGTGTTTTCAATATAACACTCCTGTACAAAAGTTTTATCCCACATCCACATCCATATATCAGTTACACAGCTATAATATACCATGTATCAAATTGTTCCTCCACTGCATATCACCATTTGGTTAACAACTGCAATATATAGACATTGATTCTATGTATTTCCATTATCATGTTTAGTTAGAAAATTGTTTCTTTTTTTTTTCGCTGACACAAAGAGAAATATTTCTCAGTAATCTTGCTGACATTAATGTAAAGCCGGGAAATTTGTTCTCTGACTAGTTCATGAGCAATGACTTCGTGTAAAAGTGGCTTTAGAATCAGAATCCGTTTTTCGTCAGAAACCGACATGTTTCCCAAACGCTCATCATGACAACAAGGACTGCACACTTGTGAACACCACTGGATGCAACAATTTGGTGAAGAGGCTATTAGTCACACGGGTCTCACACTAGACTGTCGAAGGCCCGGGCATTCGGCCCTCGATATCAGTATGCGATTATAGTAGTGTTGCGCCGGATCGGAAAAATAGGCGTGAGTGACTGTCGACTGTCTAATCTCACACTTAAACCTCCACAATTGCGCAAACAGGTACTCTGGCAGTGCTACCACTAGTTTGGCAGTCGTCTTTACGTTGCTATACCTTTCTGTTGTTTGACGTGATTATTGTGATTATCAGTCAACATGGATGCATAGCGATGACATAACATTACTTATGGTGATCAGCAAACTTGTACTAGTAGTAGAAACTGCCGTACACATAGCATGCTGATCATCATTTTTATAAAATGATATCTATATTCACTACTCTCTGAACAAGAAAACATAAAACAACCGTTGATTCCATGACTATAAATTATCCCATCTCCTTAAATAGTCAAGTTCGTGTACCAAAAATGACCTAGGTCCTAATTTACACTGACCCCCGGGTCACCGAATGTTGGCATGCCACATAGTAATAAAATGAGTTTATACATACACACATTCAGTGTAATTTAATAAGAGGTGCATATTAAAGGGAGTCCACATAGCACTTCTGAAAATGTATACGTATGTCCCTTAAAATAGACCATATCATATCTCCTTATGTTGATATAGTAAATCGATTGCAAACCTAATCACGTACTAATACTTACTTACATTAATTGTAAAGCTATATACGTGTCTATTGACATGGCAACGGTACAGCTGATACCTCTTTCATATAGACGACAGCAGCCGACACTGACGCTCGGGAAACTCACGTCGACATCCGCGTAAACATGAGACTAGAGTACGATTGTATTATTATTATTATTATTGTTATTGTTATGCTCAATCGATACTTGTACTCTTTATTCGAGTTCATAAGTCTTGCCACAGTCATTTGAAATATCCTTAATGATTGTTGTAATGGTGATGCCAGTAGTCAAAGGCATAACTTTGTCTGATAGATAGTTGTATACACGTAAGCAGTATTATCACCTCGCCTGACTATAGTAGGTTTACATTGTTGAAATGAGGGAATTTTATAAGGTAAATAACCAATCCTGAAGTTTAATTTGGTTAACAGATCCACAAATCAAGAGCAAGATATTTCAATATCCATCCTTTCAGACCATCAATACATTTAAGCTTCTGCCCCTCCGCACCCGCTTAAAGTCCGTGGCCCAATTTACTTCTCACCTCTATTAAATTATGCACATTAACTCTGCTTGTTACATTACGAGAAATAGTAAATGACCACTCTACCTTGGGTTCCAGTGGTGAATACGCCACAAACACACAGTTAATATTTCTCTTTCTCTGAATATCTTTGATCTCTTTTGAAAGTAATTCCAGCATTCTTTCCTGATGTTCAACGAAATGTTCATGGCATACAATTTTTTCATGAAGGCACCTTAGTTAGAGAAACAATAAATCATGTTTGTATAAATTTATAAATAAATAAATGAATGAATAAATAAATAAATAAATAAATAAATAAATTCATCAATCCATCCATCCATGCATGCATGCATGCATACACACATACATACATACACACATACATACATACATACATACATACAATACATACATACATACATACATACATACATACATACATACATACGTAAGTAATATAAATACATTGTAAAGTCGTATATTTGTTAACTATCAACTATAAGCTACCTGTTATGTATTGTTTGCAAAGAAATGAAATTGCGCATATATTACAAACAATGTAGACATAATTCCTTGAATTTTGGATTAAGACATGTATGTGAAGAAAAATGATTGACATTCACAATGGCAATCAGCGATGGTGCAGGACAGGTAAGACGTTTTGCCAGATGCCTGATCTAGTTATACCCCATACGAAATGTGGCGTATGCAAACAAGTGGTATTCGAACGTTAAGTTTACAATCATTGAATCAATTGTCAAACACCAGTACGTTGCCAGGGCGTCCTTAGCATTCCTTCCCTTACGACAATAGCCACTCTGTAGGATATAGTGTCATTGAATCAGGGCAACACAATCTCACGTACTGTTGCCAATAGACATCTGATATACATGTATGTAAATATGATATGTTGTGTACTCTCCTACTTACTTAGCAAAATACAATCATTCACTGTCTGAACACTGCTTTTGATCACGCACAGCATGTGTTGTGTTAGCATGAACTTACATAATGTAAACGAAAACAGAGTGATAATATTGGATGCAATGACATTTTATCGCAGAACAACAATCAGACAACCTTCAGTCGTTTTTAGAAAGGGATGAGAACAGCGCCAACAACGATTGATCTTTAAAATTCTACCTGATTGTGACACCATATATTCGTCACATAAACAATCAGTGTCCCGAACGACTGCAGAACTGTATAAATCGAATTTTGTAAAATACAATGAATTCAAAGTAATCATATGCGGACACATTTTGTTCATCCATCAGTCAGACATTTTAAGTTGTCATTGGGTTGAAAGTAGACCATCTGTGGTAGTACAGTAGTGGTAGTGAAAACGTTAAAGGTCATTAAAAAGTTGCAGTAAATGAATAATTTCGTAGGCTATGTGAATGTAGACAAATGGTTTCCACTCTTATTATGGTTTTGTCAAATTCAATGTCCAGCAGTTTTATATCAATATAAACCTATAATAAAAGTGTAGGTTAATGGAAAGATCAGTCAACTCTCTGGTAATGACAACACATTTATCAAAATCTCTGCTAGACAAATTAAAAGAGTGTCAATTGAAAGAAAAGGGGTTGTGGTAAATGTGTTCATGTCATCACTGTACCAAGTCAGGAGGATTTCCCACAACGGGAAATCCCCCAAATAGCTGAACGCATGTCAAGTGTACATGTAAAACTACTTCTTTACAATATTTCATAGTTATGTAAGCTACTGAGGTGCTATTTTATCCCCCGACATCTGATCTAAGTAGACGGCATTAATGCAAGACTTTAGTGTACCAGAACTGTAAACAACCTTGCTAGAATTTTCGTTCAATACGTATATACTTTACATGGCTATGAATAAACTCCACTAATATATGCAAGATTGCTTATAACTGAGTCCAAAATACATTGACCATTCCAAATGGTCAATTTCATGGTCATTATATGCACAAAAAAGTGGAAATAGGCTATTTTTCTTCACCACTTTGTGCATAATATGGGTGATTTTTAAGGTCTGTGGCTGAAAATTCCAGCCAACCACAGAGACCTATGAACCATCTCTGGTTTGTGGCTTGAAATTCCAGCCAACCACAGAGACCTATGAACCAGCGTTAGTTCGTGGCTGGAAATTCCAGCTAACATCAGACACTTATGAACCATCTCTGGTTTGTGGCTTGAAATTTAAGCCAACCACAGAGACCTATGAACCATCTCTGGTTTGTGGCTGGAAATTCCAGCCAACATCAGACACTTATGAACCATCTCTGGTGAAAATGAGAACAAATCTGTCAAAAACTTATTAACTTTTAAGGTGGGTCATTATGCTTTGGAAAAGGTCAATGTATTTTGGACTCAGTTTTATGTATAAATGACAAGGGACATCATATTGATTACGTACAATTTCATTGTTTCCTGAAAGGAAAAGATTATTGAAGGCTTATTCCTTCCTTTAGTTCACTTGTGTTGATTACTGTTTTTAACGTACAATTTGAAGCGGATAAAGTAGTACCCCCGTGTCTTATGACTTCGAAACCTTGTAAAGAGGCCATTTACTACACCTGGCATGTATTCAGCCATTTGGATGATTTCCTGCAAAGTTTTGTGATGACATCCCGAATATCATAATCCCTAACTCTTAATATTCTACGCACTTGTCTTGTCTGAACTTTTGATGACGTCATCATTAACATTCAATTTGTGACAAGGAGAGTAGCCTTTAATAAGTAAAATCAACCTGGACGTTGTCGTTCCACAGGATGATAGGTAGAACTATTTATACATCTATTGACTGTCTTGTCACAATTTGAAATTCCTGTGGTATCACTTACAATTCTCCCGTCTTGTTTCTCCAATGGAAAGTCAAAACTGGTCCCCCGTTACAAAGTTGAGGCATTAACTCCGATACTGTTTTCCGCAAAAACGGTGTTCTAATCAAGTGTGCGAACAGGGATTGGGTAATGTCCTCCGTGGGTGGATGCACAGTATCACGGAAAGACTCCGGACTAATCATCACCACGCACATTTCGTCCTCTAACTTCTTAAACATATTTTGGATACCTGCTTTGGTTCTTGGGATTATCCAATCATCAGGTATTGTTATGCCACTTCTCAAATGCAGCCATTCTCTCTCATATGCAAATGCACTTAACACAACTGAAAGTGGTTTATATTTAAATGTTGGTAAAGCAAGTACGTTTGTAACATTGGAGCCACATTTTTCTCTGAATTCTTCAATTGAAATAGCCGGTATAAATTCTCTGAAAACATCGCTGTCAAAAGTCTCATTAAACGAAACTCCATTTTTGAGCAGGAGATGTCTACGATGGTGGTTAAAGTCTGTTAGTACTATCGTTCTGTAGGTATCCAGAGCCATTAAAATGGAATATACGAATTGTCGATATTGAAAATTTGGCCCTCCATTGTTGTTAACGATCGGAAAAAGATATCGGTTGGCCATTTTGCGACGTATGTTTAGCGATAAAACACGAGTCTGATCATACCTAACAATATCCTCGGTCGCAGTTTCATTAGAAGAGGCCAGTTTGGTGGTGATATTATTGTCGTTTTGTACATATACGAAAAGGTTATCCGAATGCCCATTGTCAGCTACTGGTTCTTGACCAATAGTAGTCGTTACTGCAGAGGTCGTAGTTTCAAAAGTTCTTTCAACATATTGTGTGAAATCATCCTAAAGTATATACACAAACAAAATATGACAAATGAAAAAAAGGAGCATTGGAATCAAAGACATGAAACACATAGCTAGGACATCATGTCTAGTATTGTTTGGCCGTGAGGTACTGGGCGTAATTAATGATATGATGGTCCGCAAAAAGGTCAAAATTCAAAATTTAGGTGAATTACAGCTGTTAAATGAGAACATTTATAAATACTCGACAATTGGCAATTGACGTAAACGCTTACCAAACTGTCGACGCCGTTTTTTGTGTAACTTAAATCTTAAAAATGTACGCTGTATCATGAAAACGAAGTATGGTTATTCAAAATATCATAGCTTATAAATGTATGCAATGATATTTTTTCCTACCATTTCCTGTACATCGTTACCGATATTTTCAATCCGTGGTGCAACAACAGACACAGCTACGCCTCTACTAAGCTTCGCAACATCCAACATCAAATATTCGTAGAAAAGTAGTATTCCAACAATAGCCGCACTACAGAGACCGAAAAATATCTTCTTCAACATTTCCCATCGACATAGGTGTGAGAGTTTGAGATGTGTGTCACTGTCCGAGGGATGAAACGAATGGTATATATGTGCCGTATATATGGGGTTTACATCAGGAAAACCACGTATGAGAGAGGGGGGGGGGAAGGGGGGTTAACCAGGAAAGTAAAACTGTTCTTCCCCAATGAAAACCAAAGAAGAATGTTTAAATATAGATTACGTATACCAAGTTGCACTGAGGCGGAAAACCAGTATATAAAACAATCTTAGTCAATACGTGTTTCACGTTCAAAGCAAGTGAGAGGGCTACACAACTATCCAGTTTTTTTTTTTGATCATTCGCTCTCATACACCCACCCCTGTGATTGATAAGTATGTGTTCCTATCAAATTAAATACGTATCAAATACGTCACCTGTTTTGAGTATAACGAATTTGCGTGTTACAGATAAGCTGATGATTTGCATATACTTTGGAAGGGAAAAGACATAATCGGATATGTTATAATATCGTATGTTATTCTCGCTCTGTTATGACTGCATCATATGACATATATGATATATGCCGCTATGCATCCTAGTGAAGGTGACTGCAGCAATTCAATGAGTAGCCGGTATAGCATCAATTTAATCTGTGTAGAGTACCTGTCTGAGAGGAAAGACCTACTCTGTTTTAGTTGTTAGTAGTTTTTTTTTCTGGGTGAAATATCTAAGGTTGCGAACTTAACAAGTAGGATTAAAATATAAAGGTGAAAAAACGGCTGGTCGGCAGATCGTTATAGATAATGCTGATCCTGAGCAAAGGATCGTCCTATGTAATTCCTATGACATAGGCTTTGCCCCCATTGGTAATATTATACTAATGCTAGAACGTGGGAGTGAATCATGGGCTTCAACCCGCATTGGATGTTCTGATATTTATATGTAATACCTTGCAATCGATGTTAATTTTACGTCATGATGCTCCAAGTATGATTTCATGGACTAATACAAATACAAGCGATAAGTATTTGTAGTCACGTCCTCACAGAATCATAGGAGGAGCATAATGATGTAAAACTAACTTTGATTTCGTGGGATGATATATTTGTCATATAATTGAGACAATCCATATATTTTTTTCTACAAATTTGAATCGAATGTATGGAGAATGCAACGTTTCATCTCACTATATTCTTCATCGCGTATCAAAAATGGCTTTCGACGGCTCTGCAAATTATGTAGTCGCGTGACTTTCTTTCATGACCTGTCGCGAGGTATTTAAGCTGACGATCAACAGGTCACAATCTTATCGGTTGGAGCTTTGCGATAAACACGAAATATCAGATTAAGCTGTTAACATCATTTACATTCGTTAGCATGTATACGTTAGAGGGTTTTGTAAGTTCGGAGCTCGAGCTCCGGCTGCTACAGACACAGATCATCATTAGTCATCGAAATTTTAAATGAAATCAAACCAATGTACGTCTAGTACCACTCAAGGGTGTATATAACGCAATGTGTGCATTTACTTGTTTTGCAAGTACATATTATTAAATTATATTGAACCAAAATCCGTCCTCTCAGGCTGACGACTCGTGTCAACTCTGTCCTGTCTTTAACTGGGAGATTTCCATACCAACATACCATATTAAAGGTCAAAACGCTTTCGATTAGTGAACGATACACTGAGGCTGAAATATACTTACTTACGAGAAAACATTTGATCTTACGAAGCAGATAACTGCGCTATTGTGCCTTCTTACAAATATAGTCTACATTATCTGTATAATTTAAATCGAAATCTAGGATAGTACCAATATATTTAGAAATAAAATTATGTATTTCCCCTACTTCCTCTCCGTTTATAGTGAGATATCGACAGACGAACAAATGTTACAAACAAATGTCATACAGGTAGAGTGACAGAAGATATTACTTATTTAATCCTCCTATTTTACTTTTGCTTTAGCCAGGTTTAGTTTGATAACCATTGTTCAAACTCCGTTTACTACAACCTGTTACTCTGATAATATAGGATTTACATTTCCAATCTTCCTACACCATGCTACATTGCTGAATTATATAGAAAAACGAAAGGGGACCTTGCTCAAAGCATGACCGTTGCCATGGTAACACGTTTATTGTTGGAATAAAAATATAGGCGCTGGTTTGTTGGCTGATACCTGTCGCACACAAGACAAGCAAATATTCGATTTAAGCATATGAAATCATTTATTATTTATTAATAAGCTTATAACACACACACCAACAACGTTAATTATGCAAATTACTCAATCAAATTAAGAAATACATCAACACCTAGGTAGAACACATACACTTTGTAATCATCTATATAAACAAATACACCAAGTTATACAAGATTTCAAAGATTTGAAAGATATTGCCTATTTACCGAACTCATTAGTTATGCAAATTTATCATTATTACTCAAACCCACATCAACCTTTATAGAACACACATTTTTTTAAAATCATAAATGTATACACCACATAATATGAAAATTGACACGTGAATATATTCCAAAAATATTGCCTAATAGCTATAATAGTTAATTAAGCAACTACATCATTAATATTCATGGAGTATTTATCAAAACCTATTTAGTTTTTCTTTTTCCCAAATGATGTGTACGCAGTTTCATTTCAAATGAAAATTACAACACAGATAGAGAAACCGAGCCCCCCTCGCCCACACCCTTTTTCACAATTTCATTAACTTCCTCTTATGGGAGGTGAAAATGCTGTAATTTTATTCATGATACTAATTTTTGGCTCTCATCATGGCTTTCTGCATTTCTGAAATTATAACGAAGATTTTGATATACAGTTTCTTTTTTTATAATTATTTTCCAGTTTGAGTTGATGCCTGAAATGCCTGACCTTCTACAGCAATAACAATGCATACACATACTGAGATGCGCCAAGTATAACTGGAGTGTTATTCGTTCGATCAGGCCACCGACGATAAATTGGTTAATTCTCATCTGGTGGAAGAGAGGGCCGCTTCTCTCCCCATGCCCCAATCGGTCACCACTAATGACTGACCAGTTCACAAGGCATTTATGGTGGTTAGTCATTTATAACCATTCACTGAAAATATTGAGCTAAAGTGGCCATATTAATGATAGAAGGGTATTTATTGATTTACAAAAAAAAACCCAATATATGTATGACAGCGTTTTATGACAACTGCGCATGCGATAAATGCGGATTTATAATGGTAACTGATATTGAGAACTCAGAACAATGTGTTGCCCAGAAAGTGGTATAATTTGTGATAGTGTGGCCTCAGCTTGTGAAACGCGCTATTTTAGTCCCTTTAGGCACTATCAATTTTGGTTATACTTCATTCTTGCTTAGTTTCTCCAGAAAGAGGTTGGTGACCATGGAAAAAGTTTTTTTTTTTTTTTTTAAATTTCAGGACTTAAAGATAGGAACAATGCAACATACAGTAACAGATTGTCGACCAATGCTTTAGAAAATAAAACATACTATTCTTAACAAAAAAGTACCATTACTTTTGAAAAGATTTACTTGAATATCGAATATGTACACCTGAGATTGGGGAATATATAAATTACAATGTGTAACGATTTTTTTATAAATGTAAAATGTGATTAACTATATCACATCAAGCTGGTTGAGTTTAAGCTTAAAAGTTGCACTATGGATGATAAGTGGGTATCTGTTTGGATATTTGATAAACCTGTTATGTTTTTTTTTAACCTGAAAAGTCAGTGTGAAACAACAGAAGGAATATGAGAATGGTGTGATTGAAAGTATCCGTTTGTGTTCTCTACTTGAATATAATTGTATCCGTTCGCTTTTGTCAGATGATACACTATTTATGATGTTTGAAGCCAACGTCTCTTTCCCTGGTTTCAGAAGACAGCATGTCTAACATTTACACAAACGTGAAGGCTACCAATGATTATATGTTTAACCAAATATTATGTTACAGTGTGACCTCCGTAATCTACGATGAGAGACGAACAAGCTTGTATGTAATGATGTTATAGTACTGGGTTCCCATGTAGTGTTTATTTGAATAATGACACTAGCAGCACACTATAGCGCTTGCTTTGTAACATTTGCAAGTCCGCATACCGCCTATCTAAATCTTTCCCAGAGATTATATTACAGTATGCAGTGTTAATCAGCAAGTAACTTCAAGAAATTAGGCAAAGTTTTAGATTTACATCATGCTACGGTTTTCAAAAAGACAAAAGGATTGTGTGGTTTCACTACTAGCAGCACTTTTTTGTTCAGAATTACAAAGTACGTCCCATTGTAAGCGAGTACTATAGGCTCACTTGGCAATCATCATTCTAAACAATATTCCAAACATTCTATTAACATCCTATCAGAGAATTTGACTTTCAGGAAGTAATAAGTGTTGTTCGGCCATATTTTGTAGACTGTGTCAGGGGGTGGGTATAGCCTGAAGAATTATTGACAAATAGGTGGGGGGTTGGGGGTTGGGACATATTTTAGAAAAACAATGAATAAAAGATCGGTATTGTAACATAAAATGGTTTTATCATTATTCGTCTGCGACTCGTAGTGACAAAGACACTCGTATTGTCAATGGTTGAAAGGAATACAATTTTGGGTAATAGCGCTAATAGAATTTTAATAGCAAGACACAACAGAAAAAAAGGTTAAAATACAGGAAAACATTCTCTGGCTCTGATTCAATTTGCATTAACACGTTTATGGAGAAAATAAAAATAGTATAAATTTGCCAACTCATCCCAGATGTACAATTCACATGTTAGATCAATTCAGTTCAATAAAACAGAAAAAACGTGGTATGGACTAACTATTAATAATTGTGATAAATGAAAGTTAAAACGCAATTAACGTACGTACAGCTGGCAGTGTGTAAAGAGTGTTGATTAAATCCTGGCCGGCTGCTATTGTGAGAAACAAACCGTCTGCACCCTTCAGCTCACTTAAAGTTATTGAACGATCTCTCTACTTATAACAGCTTTTCATAACGCCAAAACTATCTGGAAAATCGGTTGTCATGTCGTAGTTTGGTCCTTTATGGAAAGCTCGTCGTTCCCGTAATACAAATGTTGACCAATTGGATCTTCCATTGCCGATAAACACCTTTGTTACTGAAAACCAAAAATGAAAAAAATTGAAATTAAAAATGGTGCTATCAATGGAAAATGGACAGTCATTTTTTGACGGATGTCATTTTGGTAACTAATTAATTGAAAGAAAAAACTTAATAAAATGTGCTGATAGAATTTATTGAAAAAAGCCTCAAAACTTGAAATCCATAATAAATCCGCATTCCTGACATCCATATTTCCAATTTAAGGTAACCTTGTGGACAGACGTTTATACGAGGTAGAATGTCTACTTTACTGGAACATATGTTGGTATGTGTATGTGTCGCTATTTTGGTGACCGGCTGCAAGCAACACTGGAATATTCGAGTTTCAGGATAAATTGCCGTCAGTGTTTTTGACCTCTAACGTCCAAATTGAGAAGCAAACTAATCTCGTGGTGGCATATCAGAATCGTAAATCATGTGACAATCTGGTATTCCTTTTAATCGAAATAGCGTTATTCGATAATAATTAGTATCGGTTCAAGGCATAATAACAGAAACCCAACATTTGCAGAGTGGAAATCTTCAGAGTCACAGTGATCTCTTAGCTGTCAAGAATTAATACTCAGAACAAATGTTTGCATTTCGCGAATATTATTCTGGTGTGACAATATTAAGAGTCATTAAAAGATTAACAGTGGCAATTAATGACTAATTGCTGGCAGCTGGAAGAGCGATGGCGTGATCACATTGTTTAACTACTTTCTATATTTAAACAATAATGTACGCCCTCCCAGCCCATAATGGACGAAGGCAAACTTTGAACGACATAATGGGCGAGGCGACAGCCGAGCCCATTATGGAGTGCAAGGTTTGCTTGAGTCCATTATGGACTGGGAGGGCGTACATTATTGTTATTATTTTATAGTTTTGCTAATTCCAGTGAATTTGTAGACCGAGAAACGCAAAACAACGGATAATATACACAGCGCTGAACATCGTCTGCCATGTTCGGCCCGGAAGCTCAATACTAATCATAGCGACGCACGTACGTATACGTACACACACACATATACACTTCAATGAACTGCTGTGAACACAAATTTGTTTCATTTTAATTTGAATCTTTAAAAAAAAATTCTTACGGTGTTTACCCCATAATTTCCCCAACAGACACTGCCAATTAGTCAGAAAGTGTGAGTAAATATCGGTAAATGTTGGTTAATAAGACATGTAGAGTGTAGTTTTTGTTTACTGATGTCTGTTACAACAACTAGCAATGTATTTTTTCACAATGCTGTTGAGTTTTGTTCACCTAGTGACTACGCTCCCCATAGGCTACGTGCTATCCATGTCTCTTTATGACGTCATAAAATCCGTGGTCTAGGTGGGACCGGAAATACCCGAAAACTCTCGAAGTAAATCCGAAGGGAAGTGACTGAAAAAGGGTCATTTTAAGGTGTTTGCAGACGCTTTTGAAAAGTTTTAAAACCAGAATGCATTTCACAAACATGTCGTCTAGCAAATTAGCGATAGTGAATGTGAGCATTTTGAATCACCTTTAAATACCCACACCTTTATTGCCTTAGTACATAAACTTGACGGTATTGTTATGCTCGTTCCGGGGTCGCGATGCCCAATAACGGAGTACATTATCAGTAATAATGTACAGCGATGACGTCACAAAATTCACTGGAATTGGTAATGCCATAATATAATAGTCAATATTATTTGCATTGGCAACAACATTAATGCATGCTTCTATTTTCCTCTATAGTGTCCTCTATGATGTCAGTAAGTACTGGTCTTGCTATGTAAGGTGACTTCTTTGTACAAACTCAATGTAGTCCTTCCTTTCAGTCTGATAGTCCTTTCAATCTCATGGTGGCGGGGAACTTGATTCTATTACGTCATCGCACTTAGAATCACATGATATAGTACTGCGCATGTGTAGCCTCATCAGTGCACTGTTCATAAACTTGGAAGCTGGACGTTGTTTGGCTTCTCTCTACAAAAACAATAGTTCTGTATGTGCAGCGTGGTTGTACATGTATTACAGTTACCGTGGCTGTGGTTTAACGCAACGTAGTTATGTTCTTATTGCGTTCAAAAAATTTTACTCAGTAATATTTGTATGTATGGCGTCAAAGCACGGAGCTGATGTGCGTGTGCAGGATAAAGACGCAAATACACAGGGCGACAAAGACAATTCACCTAGCCGTGAGAAACGCAAACGTGCAGCTGCTGGTCAAGCCACGACCATAGCATCTACTAGTGGTAACACAGGTCACGGACCGAAAATGAATGAAGGCGGCGTGGATAACGCTGCTATTCTGAAGGTACTGAAAAGTATCCAGGAAAACCAAGGGAAACAGGGTGACAAAATTGCTTCTCTATGACAGAGAGTAGGCACCATGCAAGAGGCTTTTGAAAATTCGTATGAAGAATACGATAAACCATTAGAAGAAACAGATGGTGAACCTCTTGCTAAAATTCAGAAAGAGTCCGACGAGTCTGGTGAGATCAATACAAGTAATTCGTCCACTCTGTCCAAAGACATTGCCGGAAAATTTATAGTGAAAGACAAATGTGACATTGCTGCCAATTCTCAATTAGCCGAGATTGTCAATGGCTTATTATTCAGGGATGGTATCTCTGTCGAGATGTTCAATGACCTAATATAGGTATTGGACCGACCTGAAAAATGTGAGGCCAAAAAGGATGGAAGTTATCGTATGATACTAAATTTGAAAGGCCTGAATGAGCACATTGAATTGTGTACCATCATTTTAAAAAGGACACTTTCGAACCTGCCTTGAAACTAATAACGCCGAATTGTTATATAGCTTCACTTAATTTACACGATGCGTATTATTCTGTTCCGATTGCATTGGAACATCAAAAATATCTAAAAATTTAAATGGAAAGTTAAACTCTTTCAATATACATGCTTGCCAAATGGATTGGCTAGTGCTCCTCGCATGTTCACAAAGTTGTTGAAGCTGATGTATGCTACACTAAGGCAAAATGGACACGTCATTCTAGGTTATATCTATGACTCCTTTCTAAAAGGGGATACTGAGAATGACTGCAGGCAAAAAGTCAAGGATACTATGCAATTAGTTTGTTCTCTAGGATTCATGGCACATGATGATAAATCTGTAGTCATTCCAACACAGAAATTAATGTTTCTTGAATTTCAAATTGACTCTGTCCTAATGATGGTTAGATTGACCCAGTCAAAACTTGACAAACTTACCGAGGAATGCAACAGACTTCTTGACAGAGATCAAGAAAAAATTCGCGCAATGGCAATTGGCCTCATGGTGTCCAGTATTCCGGCAGTGGAATATGGACCACTTTTCTAAAGAAACACTGGCTTTAAAATTGCACAAAGGCAGCTTTGACGCACATATGATAATTTCACCTGCAGTGAACAGAATTTAACTTGGTGGGCTGGAAGCTTGCCAATGGAATGTAGGAATATATCTAGAGGTAACCCCAGTATTGTCATCTCATGTGATGCATCAAACCATGGTTGGGGTGCATGTTATGGGAAAAAAAGATGCGGGGGTAGGAGCATGAGGCTCATTATCATATTAATTATCTAGAACTACTGGCTGCATTCTTTGCTTTAAAATCCTTTTGTGCAAATTATTTATCGACAATGCAACAGCAGTTGCTTACATTAACAAAATGGGTGGAGTAAAATCTGAAAGCTGTAATGATATAGCCAAACGAATGTGGCTGTGGTGTAAAAATAGAAATATATGGGTCACAGCCGCACATCTTCCAGGTGTGCTGAATGCAGTGGCTGACTTGAAATCACGAGAGTTCAATGGTCAAATTGAATGGCAGTTGGACCCACTCATATTCAATGATATTGCAAAAATATGGGGGTGCCCAGAGATCGACTTGTTCGCAACTAGACTGAACACACAGCTGAAAGGTTACGTTTCTTGGCATCCAGAGCCAGATGCTAAATATATTGATGTTTTTACAATAAGTTGGCAATGCATTTACTTTTATGCTTTCCTCCTTTCAGTGTACTGGGGAGATGTTTACAGCAAAATAACTGTGGACATGGCAGAAGGCATTGTAATAGCACCGATATGGCCTACTCAACCATGGTTCAGTCAACTTCTCCAAATGATAACAGCAACCACAGTTGTTCTAACAAGGATAGACAACCTTCTACGGATACCAAACACGACAAAACTCCATCCTCTGAGGAGGAAAATGACACTGGTGGCCTGTCGAGTATCAGGAGATCGCTCAAAAAGCAGAACATTTCTGCAGCAGCAACCAATATCATCATGGCATCATGGAGAATGGGTACAAAAAAGCAGTACAGTACCAACACCAGCAAGTGGTTACAGTTTTGTCGTCAAATCCAAACAAATCCATTTCAACCAGCTATAACTGAAATACTGGACTTTTTGACTGAACTTTATAACTCAGGACTGGGTTACAGTGCCCTAAATACAGCGAGATCGGCTTTATCAGCTCTGTGTACAAGTAGTACAACTGTGACTGTAGGGGCTCATCCCTTAATTATCAGATTTATGAAGGGTGTCTTTAATATGAGACCAACTATGCCAAAGATATCAGACTATATGGGATGTATCCATATTTCTGGACTTTTTGAAAACTGTTTGGCCAGTAAAGACACTTACCTTAAAGATGCTCACATTAAAATTATGTATATATGCTAATTGCACTAGTAACAGCTGCAAGAGAACAATCGTTGCACATGTTGGACTTGAAACACACGTCAGAAGGCAAAGCTTGCTATACTTTTGTTCCAACTGGTCTAATTAAGCAAAGTAGACCAGGATTCTCTAATCCAGTTATAAAGCTGAAAACTTACCACCCTGATAAAAAACTTTGTGTTTGTACAACACTTCAAGAATATTTGAAATGTACTGGGCAGATTAGAGGAGAACATACTCAGCTTTTTATTAGTTTTGTTAAACCTTATTTGCCAGTTACAAGAAGTACAATAAGTCGATGTATTCGAGAAGTAATGCTCAGGGCAGGACTCGATACAAATATTTTCAAACCTCACAGTGTGAGGGCTGCAGCAACTTCTAGTGCAAAAAAATAACTCAGTCCCGATAGATCAGATATTATCTACAACAGGCTGGTCATCTCATACTACTTTTGCCAGGTATTATGATAAAACAGTTGTAAGAGACAGTCAATTTGCAGAGGGTTTGCTCACCTCATCCAATTAATGTGATGTATAATGATTTGAAGTAATATGTGAAATATAAATGTTAACATTACTCTTGTATTTGGTTGTCTCTTGTGCACATCTTGCTTTAAAGTCTCATGTGATTCCAAGTGCGATCACGTAATAGAATCCCCCAATTAAACTAGACTTACCTGGACAGTGGAAGTTGAAGTTTGATAGGGATTCTATGTAGTCATCACAGCACGTAGGGATCACATGCCCGCCCTAACCCACCCTTTGGAGGTTGTAATCTACTTTGTAATGTAGGTGAGTGCGTCGTTACAGTTGACTTGGATGTGCACAATCGACCTTTCAAGACTGAGGCTACACATGTGCAGTACTATCTCATGTGATCCCTACGTGTTGTGATGACTACATAGAATCCCTATCAAACTTCAACTTCCAGGTAAGTCTCGTTTAAATTGGGGATTTGTTTTGTGGTCAAACGATAAAAACTCAACTATTTTCTTATTAAACTATATGTGTAAGAACAGTAAATAAGAGCTGTTATATACTTCTTGTTGTCTGAATGTCATTTCGCATAGAAAGTAAAAGGAGAGAAATTTATAATCCACAACCCTGTGAAGTGCTAAATATTGTTGTAAGTGTTTAGTCGGAGAGTCTTGCCCTTTATATACCAATATTTGAGAAGAAAATACAAACATATAAGTATATGTACATGCAGGCATTATTTATAACATTCCAAAACAATGTCTGATATAGTTGGAAAGTCTTCGATAATATCATATGTAGGTCCTCTGTCAAATACTTTTCTTTCCCGCAGAACAAAAATGGACCAATTGGACTTTCCATTTCCGATGAAAACGTCACTTCCTGCAAATTATAATAAATAAATAAATAAATAAATAAATTTATGGTGAAGTTGGCTACCTGGATGTAAGGGTAGTATGAATTTTGAAATGGAAATTGTAGGATATGATGTCATGAAATGGAAAATAAAATATATAGTATATATATTCGTCCGTTTTATCATCCAGATCATAGATATTGATGGTTTGATCCCCATTACTTTATCTGAAAGTAAGCAGCGTACAGGCAATGAAAATTATGGGAATCACGTGCCGTGTGACATATTTGGCTCATTACGGTATATAACCAAAGACACAGACTACTTTAATCTGAACTTTTCAACCTTATTTTTGTTCACAATGTCATCTTTTATTTACCCAGCTTTGAAAGACCTACACCACATTTCACAGCACGTTAACCTCTATTATATTACATATATACTAACATTTACGACAAATCGATACCCATCATTTTTATTTTCTGTTTTGTATCCTTTCTCACTATTTGAGGTATATTACTTGCTTTCACACTGAGTTTAATATATGTGTGAACTATTATGACCTTTTTCAATTTGTTCTTGGATCATGGACTAAATGTATTAGCTAAACTAGAACATGTCTCTTGTAAATTGAGCGATGTGTCAATATTATGATAATTATAGCCATGATTGATTGACTTGTACAATATGTACCTCATACTGAAAGTCATTTATTTGTTATAACTTTATGTTATCACATAAACACGTGCAAATCGTCACCTGTGTGACGTCAAACAGGGCAGATAAAAAAAACGTACCACCCCTGTTCTACAGAAGTTTTTTCTCTTCACTGTTCCTGCCATACTACGCTACGACGAGTTACCGATCGTACTTTTATTTTTATTTAACATATTTTTTTCTAAAAAATTGATCATGTAGATTATTACAATTTGAATTTGTATAGTAGCAGCAGGTAAACTTACTTCTGACTTTTCGTCGTCCGCAGAGCTCCGAACTAACACATCCGGAACGAATATACCGAATGTAATTAAAATGACAGAACATAGCAATCAGAAAAGAAAGCTTTACTTACGTTTTAAAACTAAATTTGATATTACATATAGATCGCAAGGTTATAACCGATGTTGAGAAACTACAACACAGTGTGGCCCGTACGTAAGCTTGACCTCGCGACTTGTGATCACGCGATTAAAAGTACACGTAATTTGCAAGCCGTCAGACGCCATTTTGTGATACGCGATGAAGAATAAAGTGCTTTGAAACGATGCAGTATTCGTAAAATTCGAGTCAAAGTTGTTGGAAAAATATGTGGATTGTCTTAATTAAATGTGATAAATATATAATATTAGTTTTACGTCATAATGCTCCTCGTATGATTCCTCGGGCTCGGACAATGATTCCGTGGGATTATATATAATTATGTTATGTTACGTTATGTTATGTTATATTAGCATCTGTATGAACCCCTTTATTACTTAATTAGTCAAAGTGATATTAGTTTTGTTGCACAGGTGCTAACGAACATATATACTGTAATATACTGAACATAACAGCTGTAGTATGTTGTACAAGTTAAGAATCTTATTTGATGTAAATTCATGTCATTCTATTTTATAGTAGTATATAGGAAATAACTCTAACTGGAGTGCATTTAGCAAAACCAAACTAAAAACTTACTGGCACAGATTTCTTGTTCAATTAAAGACAGGAAATAGTCATCACCGTTGTAAGATTCGATTCCTGGATTATGCAGATTGATGACGTCATCCATGGTGATTACGTTTGGGATGTAACTCTTGAATATGTTGAGGAAATGCTACAGATAAAGGAAAACAATAATTATGATAATGAGCGATTTCTTATTTGATGACGAACATAAAATTATCCTAAGCAACTTAAAGTTCCAATTTTATCATAGGGCATATGTTTCGGCAAGCAGCTGTTCTTATTTATTGCTTTCCTAAGGGCAACTTTCGGTGGAAACAGCTGTTATCTTACATGGCGGGTGTATGGGGGAGGGGGGGGGGAGGTGCGGTTTGGTGGTTGGTATGTAAAACTGGGTTCTTGGTTACGGCCATATCCTAATCATACCTATAGGCGATATTACTACCCATTGCATACTGTGTTTTCTTCTTATTTCACTGGACGACTGAAGGTAATAAGCACTTAGAAGTCACGAATATACACTGTTCATACATTACGTATTTATGTCTGATAGATATATACAGGAAGTATTATCATAATCACCTCACCTAACTATGTCATGTTTACATCATTGAAATGAGCAAATTTATACAGTAAATAACCAATCCTGAAGTTTAATTTGGGTAACAGATCCATAAATCAAGATCAAAACATTTCTATACCAACCATTTCACACAATCAGTAATTTCAAGCTCCTGCCCCTTCGCACCCCATTTAAATCCATAGCCCAATTTTCTTCTCACCTCTATTAAATTATGCACGTTCAATCTGCTTGTTACAGTAAGAGACAATAAAGAATGACCACGCTACCTTGGATTCCTCTGGTGAATACGCCGCAAACACACAGTTAATTTTTCTCTTCCTCTGAATATCTTTGATGTCTTTTGAAAGTAATTCCAGCATTCTTTCCTGATGTTCAAAATAATTGTCATGGCATACCATTTTTTCATGAAGGCACCTTAGTTAGAGAAATAAATAAAACGTGTGTATAAATAAATAAATAAATGAATAAATAAATACATACATACATACATACATACATACATACATACATACATACATACATACATACATACATACATTGTTGTATTGATTTTGTAAGTATATTTGTCAAGTATATGCTCCCTGTTAGGTATTGTTTGCAAGGAAGTGGAATTGTATTTAGAATTTTTGGCGTATATATTACAAACAATGAAGACATAATTCCTTGAAGTTTGCATTAAGACATGTATCTTTCAATGAGCCATGGTGCAGGACAGGTAAGACGTTTTTGCCAGATGCCTCATCCAGTTATACTCCACACCAAATGTGGCGTATGCAAATAAGTGGTATCGAACCTTAAATTTACAATTAGTAATAGTTGAATTGTCAAACACCAGTACTTTGCCAGGGCGTCCTTAGCATGCCGTCCCTTACGACAATAGCCACTCTGTAAGATAGGATATCTTTGAATCAGGGCAACACAATCTCACGTACACGTACACATCTGATATACATGTGTGTAAATATGATATATGTTGTGTAATCTCCTACTTACGGAGCAAAACATAAGCATTTACAACTGTCTGTTGATTTTGATCACGTGCAGCATGCACAGTGTTGGCATGAAGTTACATAATGTAAACGAAAACAGAGTGATAAGATTGGATGCAACACCATTTTATCGCAGAACAGTAATCAAACAAAACAGCGCCCACAATGGTTGATCTTTAAAATTGTATCTGATTATGACACCACATTCAAATCATATCAAAATCATTGACTCAGACGACTGCAGAACGATAAACGCCGAATTTTGTAAAATACAATGAACTCAAAGTAATCAAATGCGGACACATTTTGTTCATTCAACAGTCAGTCAGACATTTAAGTTGTCATTGGGTTGAAAGTAGAACTGTTGTGGTAGTACAGTAGTGGTATTGCAAACGTTAAGGTTAACAACGTGTTGGAGTAAATACGTAATTTCGTTGACTGTGTGATGGATGTAGACAAATGATTTCAACTTTTATTATGTTTTTGTCAGATTCAAAGCCCAACAGTTTTATATTAATATATGAACCTATGGTAAAAGTATGGGTTAAAGAAAAGTCCAGTCAAAATCTGGTCAAGACATCACATTTGCCGCATTCTATGGCTTGGCAAATGAAAAGAGTGTCATTTGAAAGCAAACAGGCTGGGGTAAATGTGACCATATCATCACTGTACCAAGCCAGGAGGATTTCCCATAAGCCCTTGTGCCCAAAATGGCTGAACGCCTGCCAAGTGTAGAACTGCTTCTTTTACAATATTTCATAATTATGTAAGCTATTGAGGTGGTATTTTATCCCCCAACATCTTATCTAAGTAGACACCAGTAAAGCAAGTTAGAATTTTCGTTTAATACGTACATATACTTTACATGGCTATGAATAAACTCCACTAACATATGCAAGATTGCTTATGTATAAATGACAGGGGACATCAGATTACGTACAATTTGATTGTTTCCTGAAAGGAAAACTCTATTTATTATTGAAGGCTTATTCCTTCCATTAGTTCAATTGTATTGACTATTGTTATCAACGTATGTATCATTTGAAGCGGATATAAAGCAAGATCCCGTGTCTTATGACTTGGAAACTTTGTAAAGAGGCCACCCTGCACATTGCATGTATTCAGCCATTTGGGTTATATCCTGCAGAGTTTTGTGGGAAAACCTCTTGTGATGACATCACCAATATCATATTCCCAAAGACTTGACATTCTCTGACTTTGTCTTGTCGGGACTTTTCCTTTAAAGAGGTGATGATGTCATCATTACCATTCAATTTGTTTGACATTATAGCAGCACGATCTCTATTTTGTGACAAGGAGAGTTGACTTAACAAAAAATCAACCTGGACGTGGTCGTTCCACAGGATGATAGGCAGAAATAGTTGTACATGTATTGAATGTCTTAAGCATTTCTTGTCACAAGTTGAAATTGTTGTGGTATCACTTACAATTCTCCGGTCTTGTTTCTCCAATGGAAAGTCAAAACTGGTCCCCCGTTACAAAGTTGAGGCATTAACTCCGATACCGTTTTCCGCAAAAACGGGGTTCTAATCAAGTGTGCGAACAGGGACTGGGTAATGTCCTCATTGGGTGGATGCACAGTATCACGGAAAGACTCCGGACTAATCATAACAACACACATTTCGTCCTCTAACTTCTTAAACATATTTTGGATACCTGCATTGGTTCGTGGGATTGACCGACTATCAGGTATTGTTATGCCAGTTCTTGAATGTAACCATTCTCTCTCTAGATCAAAGACACTTAACACATATGAAAGCGGTTTATGTTTAAATGTAGGTAAAGCAAGTACGTTTTTAACACTGGAGCCGCACTTTTCTCTGAATTCTTCGATTGAAATAGCCGGTATAAATTCTCCGAAAATATCGATGTCAAAAGTCTCATTAAACGCAATTCCATATATGAGCTTGAGATTTCTAAGATGGTGGTTAAAGTCTGTTAGTACTATCGTTCTGTAGGTGTTCAAAGCCATGTAGATGGAATATACGAATTGTCGATATTGAAAATTTGGCCCTCCATTTTTGGTAACGATCGGAAAAAGATATCGGTTGGCCATTTTGCGACGTATGTCTTGCGATAAAATATGCTTCTGGTCATACCGAATAATATCCTTAGTCGCAGTCGACGCTGTTTCAGTAGAAGAGGCCAGTTTGGTGGTGATATTATTGTCGTCTCGTACAGATACGAAAATGTTACCCGAATGCCCTTTGTCAGCTACTGGTTCTTCACCAATAGAAGTCGTTACAGCAGAGGTCGTCGTTTCAAAAGTTCTTTCAGCATGTTGTGTGAAGGCATCCTAGAATATACACACAAACACAATATGACAAATGAAAAAACAGAAGGAACGTTGGAATCAAAGTTAGAGATGTAAAATACATAGCGAGGGCAACGGATGTAGCTTTTTTGTTTGCCCGTGAAGTAGTGATCGTAATTACATTATGGTCCATAAAAAAGGTGGAAAATTCCACTTTAGGTGAATTATAGCAGTCAAATGAGAAAATTTATAAATACTAGACAGTTGGCAATTGGCGTAAACGCTTATAGAAGTGTGTTGTTTCGACGCTGTTTTTGGTGGGACTTAAATCTTCTAAAATGTACATTGTATCACGAAAACAAAATATTTGGTTATTTTTTAAATATCGTAGCTTATACATGTATGCAATGATATCTTTTCCTACCATTTCCTGTATGGCATTACCGATATTTTCAATCCGTGATGCAACACCAGACACAGACATGCCTCTACTGTGTTTTTCAACATCCAACATCAAGTATTCATAGAAAAGGATGAGTCCAACAATAGCCGCACTACAAAGACCGAAAAATATCTTCTTCAACATTTCCCAGCGATAGAGGTGCGAGAGCTCGAAATGTTTGTCACTGTCCCAGGGAATCAAACGAATGATATATATGTGCCGTATATGAGGTTTGCATCAGGAAAACCTCATACTGGTGCGGGGGGGGGGGGTAATCCACGGAAACTTCTGAATACAACAGTACTAGTTCTACCGTTCTATCCAAAGAAGAGTGTCTAAATATAGATTACGTTGTCTAAATATAGATTACGTGTACCAAGTTGCACTCAGGTGGTAATATTAACAAAAGATGCACATGGTTGTAAACGGATCATAGCCAAAAATAGGTTTCCTTCCTTTAAAGAGCAAAGCAAAAGAAGGGGCTACCCAATTATCAGTTTTTCTGGATCATTCGCTCTCACACACCCACCCCTGTGATGGATAAATATGTGTTCCTATCAAATTAAATACGTATAAAATACGAGACCTGTTACATGCTTTGCGTATCATGAATTGGCGTGTTGCCGATAAGCTGATGATACGCAAATATTTTGGACTGGAAAGACATAATCAGACAAATGTCATACATACACTGTAGTAGAGTGACAGGAGATATTACTTATTTACTCCTCTTTCAGCCATGGAAACTATAAGTGTCCTTGTCACTACGAGTCGCATGCGAATAATAATAAAACCCTTTGACGCTAAAATATCGAAATGATGCAAATTCGTTTGCCTTAGTCAGATTTAATTTCATATCCATTGTTCAAACTCCGTTTACTACAGCCTGTTACTCTGATAATATAGGATTTACATTTCCAATCGATATTAAATGGAGTCTTCCTACACCATGCTACACAAAGTTCATTAGTGTCCATGTCTGTCATTATATATTCTTTGGCGTCTACCAAAAAAGTATTTGATATATAGAAACCTAAACAAAAAATTATTTTCAGGTTAGGATTGTTCAGCACAAATTGGGTGACTGTATAGCCTTCCGTTGCTGAATTATATAGTTTGATGAAAGGGGATCTTGCTGAAAGCATGACCGTTGCCATGGTAACATGTTAATTGTTGGAAAAAAAAATAGGCTCTGGTGTGGTGGCTGATACCTGTCGCACACAACGCATGCAAATATTCGACTTGAGCACATTGAAGCATTTATTATTTCATAAACTTACGACACACACACAAACACACATACCTAACACAGTTCGCCCGGGTCTCCTTACAGCATAAGGGACAGAGCATGCATATTAACCGGGTGTAAACTGAATTTAAGGAAGTAATTAGGCCTTTGATTAGTTCCAATACACATAACCAGAATGCGAAATTCTGCCTCAACAAACTTTGAAGGACACGTGTACTTTGTTACATCATCATCGAATGTACGATATCATAAGATATTTGAAGCTCGCATTCCAAAAACATAATGCTTAATTTACCGAATATCATAAGTTATGCAAATTACTCGTTACAATCAAAAGCTATAGAAAGAAACTTGATAGAATATTGTACATATATCATCAAGGTATACACCAAATTATAAGATTTGAAGCCGTATTTTGAAGATACTGACAAATTACCAAAGTCTTTAATAATGCAAATTACTCAGTCAAATTGAGAAATACATCAACAACTGTATAGAACACACATACTTTGTAATCATCTATATTGAACACATATTGCCTGGCCATGAGGGCTATAGCACCCGTTTATTACACCCGAGGGACTGTGAGTTACCAGAATCACATGCTATTTCCCGAGGCCAAAGGCCGAGGGAAATAGCATGTGATTCTGGTAACTCACAGTCACGAGGGGATAATGAACGGGTGCTATAGCCCGAATATAGGCCAGGCAATATGTGTTTTATAATATACCTCATGCTGTGAACTTGCGGTGGCAGACGACATCAGAAGCTGCCATTTTGACCTGCTGTGAACGCGCGGTGGTCACGTGACCATGTAAAAGTTGATGGAACTATTTCCCTAGGGAAATAGTCATTCTATTTTCCTATCACGTGACTGTTTCTAGCGAATGGTGGCACAGCATTATCACTAGGTATATTATAAAAACATATACACCAGGTGATATAAGATATTACCTACTTACCGAACTTATCATTTATCACTGTTATTCAAACCTCCATCAATTTTTATATGACACATACCTTCCTAATATCTAAAGTTGTTAATTATGCAAATACATCATTAATATTCTTAAGGTATTTATCAAAGCCAACTCAGTGTTTCTTCTTCTCATGATCATGCGATGTGTACCAAGTTTCACTTGAAATAACTCAGTCGTTCTACTGAAGATTACGACACAGACAGAGAGACCCACACACTCGCACACTAACAGAGCCATTTCATTAACTCCTTCTTATGGGAGATAACAATTCTGTAACTTCTGTCATCATGGCTTTCTGCACTTCTGAAACTATAACGAAGATTTTGATATAGTTTTTTTAAAAAAGTATTTTCCAGTTTGGGTTGATGTCTGAAATGCCTGTCCTGGGTACAGCAATGACAATGCATACAAATGCTGAGATGCACCTACTGTAACTGGAGCATTGTTCGTTCGATCAGACATAACGATAAATTGATAATTTCGTTTCAAAGTACCAATACATAGACGCTGTGTATATATTAGCAGTCGACACCATAACAGGTTAAAATCGTGATTGTGATGGAGCTGCTGATTTCTGGATGCGTGCCCAGACATTAATTTCATTGGATTTATTTTATCGTGCTATGTGTACAGCTATACAAAATATGTTACAAGGGCGTAATTAAAGAGTGTTCAGGATGTATGGTTTTACGAGTTAGACATATATACCGAGCAAAGCTTCTTCAAAAAACGTTCCAGTAGTAGCAAGTGCATTTTACTAAGTGCATTAATTCTCCTGTTGTGTGAGAGAGGGCCACCTGTCTCCCATAACCCCAATTCGTCACCACTAGTGTGACAGATTAGCTCTCAGGGCATTTATGGTGGTCAGTCATTTATTACCATTCACTGAATATATTTAGCTAAAGTGACCATATTAATGATAAATGGCTATTTATTCATTTCTTTAAAATTTAAACATATAAGTAAGATAGTCATTTATGACGACTGTGATAAATGCGGATTCAAAATGTATGGCCGACTCTCACATCCTGAACAGCAAGTACCACCAAGAAGTCTTTACAAATACACATGAGATCACACTATGTGGCAACAATTGGCCATGTCATCATGGCAGTTTTAATGTCCAACAATATCACAGAAAAATACAACAGCAAAGACTTTCCTCATCCAGAAAAATCTCTTTATTTGGTAGGATAATCTCTATCAGCCGACCCACTTTACAATATTCTGATAAGGTCAAAGGTTACAGTTGGCCAAATATCATGTTGAAACAGATAGTATTTTACTGTGTTCCAGGTCAAAGGTCACTGAAACACAGTAAGTTGTACAACTTAGACATATGTATCAGAGTGACAAAGTTCAAGATACTTCTGACTTTATATTGGTTAGGATATTTTACCTTGGAGTGAGGAAAGCCTTATTAGCCTTTACAAACCCAAACAAGGTGAAGGTGGGGCGCAACCCTACCAGTCACATGACTGTGGCAGCCCCACCAGAAGCGTTACGCAAAGGAAATTTGTACCTTGTGACATAAACCGCAAGCAAGTTGTCAATTAAGCCAATTCAGTTATATTAGAGCTAACAGGAAAACGTCTTAAAATGTCTTATTATTAACAGACAAATACAACATTACAACATCTAACCCCTTGAACAAGTACATAACCAACTACGTTAAAAATGACATCAAGCCCTGACGGAAAAGACACAGGAAAATGCTGGGTAGCCTGGAAAGCCACAATGTCAGCAGCCCATGAACTGACCTGACCCTCATCGCTGACCAACTACCCCAGACTAGGAAAAGAGTGTTACAATTACAATTACATTTTTTGGGAACCAAGCTGTAGAGTTTCTAATGTAGGACTTAAAAGCGTCAGACTTCCACCTACCATGAGCGCAGATCTGATCGTCAGATAACCCAGTGCAGTTGCACTAGATGTTACGTAACAGAATGTCACTGTATGTACTAAATGCTTTTTGACTTCAAGTCAGAGAACACAATGAAAATTACCAAACATTCATGAACGGGTATACATAACTCGTAAAAGCAGCCACTTTTCAAAACACACGTAGGCAAACGTAGAGCTATGTTTGTTATCCTTGAAAGTTGAAAGCTACATTTATTGTGCAATTGTTGTATATAGTTTCTGGTTGTATCGGCAAGTTCATTTTACATGACGTACAGAAGTGTCACATTGTCACTGTGTGCGCTAAATCTTGTGACGCCTTTAAAATGGCAGTCACTGTCGAAAACCATTCTGACTAATCACTCTTCCCCGGTGGGTTATTCCATACCCAGGACCTACACCGTAACTATACTGATGCAGATACGGGGTAGGTTGAATCTATACACCTTTACCTCTTCCTCTTCACCGTTTCCCGCTGTGGATACACACTCATGATACTATCGCTAGGTGGTTATATATGGTTGTTACACGCACATAGCCGTTGAAAGATGACATCGTTGTATATATTACATTATGTGTATTCGTTTTAATTTGCCACTAGATAGAGTTCAATGAGTGCACACCATTGATTAGCATAAACACGGGAAAAGAAGAGTTTCAGGTATGAAATATTTCAGTAACAAAGTAGTACATAGATTGAATTATTGTAAATTAATATGCAATAACCGTCTTTTTTAATTAGCCATTAATATATTGCAGTAGTATAGTGCCATGCTTTAACTCTTATAGCGAACAGTATTTAGAAATATTTGCATTTAGGTTACAAACAGAAATATTAAAAGTAAACTCATTTTTGTAGGATGAGAACCAAAATGCTTCAATCTCCAACATTCAACTGCTGATCCACCCCTAACTGATGAACTAAGTCAATAAAATGATTGCCATGTCTCATCTCATAGCTGTTATTATTTGCTTGTTACAGTTTGTTAAGATTATGATCGTTCCATCATTCTGGGATGGAGGGGGGGGGGGTACCGCGTACAATTTACATACAAAATAAATGTTCAATTACAAAATAAGAAAATAAAAATTGTAATTTTTGCATTTATGATGAACAAAAAAAAACATTATTTACGAATTACGAAGAAAATGAATTGATGAAGGGCATTCTAATCGCATCATGTGTATAAGTTAACTAATATATACATCTACCACGTGTTGTAATTATGGTAAGCATATACTAGATTGTAGGATGAACCATCGGCTTCTCCTATAGTATTGACAACATGAATTTTGAGTGGTCGCCTCTTGAATATAATTATTTTGGCGATATAGCCAATTCTATAAAAATCATGTGGCAAAATAATAAACTGGGTGGAAACTACTACAACGACGGAGTGGGGGGGGGGGTTCATGGATGGAGTGTCCCCCCTACTGCTGTTGGACCTTTTCGAAATTTTGAAACACTCATGGGAATAAAAACACAGCTGTATACTCGCCTTCAATAGCAACGAAACATTCTGTTGTAAGGACGTGACGACAGACGACGATATCTTGCCCAATAATAACTTTTTTTGGAAGAGAATATTCTTTACCTTGTCGTCAGGGTCCAGATGTTATGTGAAGAGGCTGTATTGCCTCAAAGGTTACTCAAATGCTGCCACCCTCTCTGGGGAAAAAAAACTAATGCTTTAGTCTACCGCAAGAGGGCGTCATCCATACAATAGATTAATACTTAATCTTCCTCTCTCTCTCTCTCTCTCTCTCTCTCTATATATATATATATAATATCAAATAACCTTAATAATAACATAACATAACGTAACGTAACGTAACATAACATAACATAACATAACATAACATAAAATAACATAACATAACATAATATAACCTAAATTTGCATAATTTCGTGATTTTAGCTTCAAAGGGTTTTATCATTATTCGTCTGCGACTCGTACTGACAAAGACACTCATATTTTGTATGCTTGAAAGGAATACAAAGTTTGGGTAATAGCTCTAATAGAATTTTAATAGCAAAACACAGCAGAAGAAAAATTAAAATAAAGGAAAACATTCCTTGGCTCTGATTCACTTTGCATTAACACGTGTACAGAGATATCAAGAATTTACCAACACACCCTAGAGGGCAATAAACATTATTGCGAAAAACTTTTAATGTACAAGTTACATGTTAGATCAGTTCAATAAAACAGACAAAAATGTGGTACGGACTAACGATTAATAATTATAATAAATGAAAGTTAAAAATTAGTACACCTTGCAATGTGTAAATAGAGTATTGATTAAATGTGGCTTCTATTGTGAAACACAAAGCCTAAACATCCTTCAGTTCACGTCGTTACTGAAAGATATGCTGTAATATCTTTCTGCTACTTATAACAGCTTTTCATAACGCCAAAAATATCTGGAAAATCGGTTGTCATGTCGTAGTTTGGTCCTTTATGGAAAGCTCGTCGTTCCCGTAATACAAATGTTGACCAATTGGATCTTCCATTGCCGATAAACACCTTTGTCCCTGAAAACCAAAAATGAAAAAAAAATGATATTAAAAATGGTGCTATCAATGGAAAATGGACAGTTATTTTTGATTTCTGATTTATACCCGGATGTCATGTGGGTAATTATATAACTCATTAGTTGAAAGATTTATTGTACAAAGCGTCAAAGCTTTAAATCAATAATAAATACTCATTCCTGATATCCACATTTCCAATTTAAGGTAACCTAGGGGACGGTATATACCTGGTAGAATGTCTACTTTATTGGAACATACATTGTATGTTGGTATGTGTACGTGTCGCTATATTGGTGACCGGCTGCAAGCCATATTGGGATATCCGAGTTTCACGATAAATTGACTTCAGTGTCCTTGGCCTCTAACGTCCAAATTGAGAAGCAAACGAATCTCGTGGTGGCATATCAGAATCGTAAATCATGTGACAATCTGTAATTCCCTTTAATCTAAATAGCGTTATAATACGATAATAATGTTTTTTTCAACAAGTATAATTAGTAATTAATAATTATTAGTAATTAGTTACAAATTGTGTATGAAATACCAAAAGACACTATATCAGTTATGACTATGATGTGTGGCATAAATTATTTCATATTATATTAATATTATAATGTATTCTTATAACATTATTTTTTTTTCAAAATAGGTGACGCAATCAAGATCAAGCGCACAACGACAAAATGAAAAATGAAAAGACAGCAACATATGAAAATAAACCTTACTTGAACAAATTTCTTGTTCTATCAACGACATGAAGTAATCATCACCACCGTAGGAATCAATACCGGGATGACGTAGATTGATGACGTCATCAATAGTAATAATCTTTGAATAATTACTCGGCAACAAGTTCATGAAACCCTGTAATGAAGAACATAACAAAGACATCATGTGGTACGAGTTTACCGAATAATAAATATAATGTAGTTCTAGTTTACTGGAATTTGGTATCGATATATGAGTACATTGTAAGTACACTTTGTTATTCTCTGTAGTCACTGTGGCCTTAATTAAGAGGCAGATGACAGATTTAACTCTTTTGTGTCGAAATTTATGCTATGTATTTAAGAGTCACTCATCATATTCTACTTCCTGAAACATACTTAACCATTACTTGAATTTGATTAAATGCAAACGTAGTAGGAAGATATAATATATATACGATCCGATGATGTAATTTATATACGTATCAAAAAAGTCATATAAAAATAAGCATAAAAAATGTCTACAAATTCTACAAAGCAATTGTAATGTCCTAGAAGGCATGCATCAACATTAATAATTATTGTATACTATAATAGCTCGCACGTAGCGGCTCAATGACTAGTACGCATGCGAGTCATATATACTATGCCATGTGTTTTCTTGGTGGTTTTACCCAAGGATGCATTGCGCGGCGCAATGACTATGCATGCGCGTTCTATATACTATGCACATTCTCCACGCGGAGGGTGCTCTCTACAATATCATCGTGAGACGGCCGGTCATAAATGAATCTACCCTGCTCGAGCTTATGGGCTTGTTGTGATATTAGTTTAATCGAGGGTTTGTGTACGCATTTTCAGTTGCGTAAAAGTTAATAAACTCTTGATCAACTTGTGCCACTTTAAAGGTGAGTGCGACTGCAGTCATTTTACGATTACACATGACTCCTACGTGCTTATTGGCTTCAGTGAAAACACCATGGTTAGACATTTACACCTACTTGCATGTGCATTTCTGCTGAGACTCCCATGAGACAGTGTGGACCGACGCCAAAAATTGCCGTTTTATAACTATTTCAATCTGACAATTAGGATGAATAAATACTTGGGTACGGACCACAGATTCAGCACTAAGGTGAGTAAAAGCGAATAACGTAGACCAACAGTCAAAATCACCAGTCTGCTAATAAAGAATATCTATGCATCTTTTTGCCCCTGTAACTAAAACTTGACAAAAGCAGCTAAATAGCATTGATATTGCATTCCCACCTTGCTGTCTTCGTTGGGTGTATGGGCAACATACATGCAACCGATTTCATGTTCTTCAATGATGTCAGTTATGTCTTTTAATACAGTCTTTATCATTTGCTGTTGAATTTGAGATAGATTAATACACCTCGGGCTGTTCTCATACAATAGATGTCCCATGCGACACCTAAATGACGTAACACATAAGAATAACCTTACACATTTGATGTAAAATAAACATAGTAAAGGGTGTATTTATTGTTATTGTACATTTGGCATTCAGAAAGAGGAACGACAGAAATAGTAGAATAGACAGATCAGTACGATATATTTTTGAGCTAGCACTATTTTACACTCTTGTTATACGTATATACTCATTGTGAATATATATCAGTTAAAAAATAAACTATAGTGAGAATATATAAAATTGCATATATTTCTGTACTTCTGTACTTCTGTACTTCTGTATGTATGTATGTATGTATGTATGTATGTATGTATGTATGTACTTCTGTACTTCTGTATGTATGTATGTATGTATGTATGTATGTATGTATGTATGTATGTATGTATGTATGCGTGTGTGTGTGTGTGTATGTATGTATGTATGTATGTATGTATGTATGTATGTATGTATGTATGTATTTATTTTACTTTACTTTAAACGCCATATTCACATTATGTAATTATCACACAAGTAAATTCGTCATTGTATTCAAACCCGATAAATATGTTGCTGAGATTTGTAATCTAGAGTATGTGATCAAGGGAAATTAACAAATAGTTGTGATTGAAATAGGTAACAATAAGTTAGGGGGTACTCACTCCTCACCCGTTTTGTTCCTCCAATGGAAAGCCAGAATTGGCTTTCCTTCACACACAAGTGGCATCACTTGTTTAACAGCTCTCCTTAAGAACTCTGTCCTTATGAAATACTTATCCATAGCATCTGCCACCTTTTGTTTATTTGGAAAGTAAGATTTTTCAAGACCAATCGGAGCTATCAAAACAACACACTTTTCGTTCGACAGTTTCCTCATTAGGCGATTATATTCTAACCAAGTGCGAGGTATACTTTCACTATCGGGAACTGTGACGCCAACTCTCTCTTCCAGCCAAGAACGTTGTTTACCGTAATCTTCCGCGACGCCTTTGAATGGCCCGTTTCTTTGATGGGGAGCTGTTATTACACTATCAACAAGTGAACCACATTTTGCTTTGAATTCATCGATGGTCGTGACAGGTATGAATTTTTCAAACAACTCAACATCAAACGTTTCTTCGAAGCCGACTCTTCCTTCATATGCTCCTTTACGATGATGGGTAAAGTTCGTCAAAACTATTGTACGACTGGTATTCACCGCCATTTGGATGGCAATTTTAAACTGACGATATTGAAAGTTTGGTCCACCTTTGAAATTAACAACTGGGAAGAGAAAACGATCCTCCATTTTCTGACGTTGGGGAAGAATTGAATTCCTTAATGATAATTCAGATGTAGATAGTTTCGTCCTTGCCTGTTAGTTGATCGAGAAAAGTGGGTCAAACGTTCCTATTTAATTGAGTATTCGACAGACGTATTTTGAAGGATGGTAACATCTACGAAAGACAGACCCTGTTTTTCAAATATATTATCGAATATAAATCATCTCTCCTTCGGGAATTCACAGGCACGTTTCGCTCCAGAAAAAGAAGCAGTATGTTTTGCAATTGTTTCCACTTTAAAATCAGTATATAGCTATTGCTTATTGGTAATCGATGCAATCAGTGTGGTTCATTTGTGTTCATAGTTTCTGTAACTCCCTCATTTTATGCTGACATTTATGATGAGGTATAGTTCAAAAAGACTTAGTTTCAGAGTTAAAGGAAAAGACCAAGCAGATTTAAATGTCTTTGAAGCGGCAGAATCACACTTCTGCAAACTAGAAAGTAAGACAAGTCTTGTTCTTCAGCCTTGTCATACTTGTTATTTTGTTCAGCGTGGCACGACATGCTTATCTGAAAGACTACTACATCTTATTCAAATATGAAGCTGTAAAGAAAACATCTTGCATTTGGCAATTGTTCAGTCATTCTCATATCCTACAACGGTTTATGCCTCTTGCAGTCACATTGTCCCCAGTCTCTTTGTTTCGATAAATTATTAAAAGGTAATGAAAATAAATACAAGTCTGATTGGACTTTTCCTTCAAGTAAAATATGATGAGAGGAGAGGAGAGGAGAGGAGATAGAATGGAGAAGTGAGATTAGATGAGATAAGAATCAACATAAACACTGCAAACACATTACACGACACATTACTTGTCATATACAGATCGAGAGACATTGCATGACATATTACATGGCACGGCACATTACATGATACATTACAAACACATTGTAAACACATTACATGGTACATTACAATCGCATTACATGGCAAATTACATGACGCATTACATGGCATATTACATAGCACATAACATGACACATTACATGGCTTATTACAAACACATTACAAACGCATAAATTACAAACACATTAAATGACACATTACATGTCACATTGCCAACATGTTCCATTAACATTACATGACATATCATCAATAAATTGTACACATAATACAAATTTGTAAAAAAAAAAAGAAGTAAAAATACATTAAACTTTTATATTAAAATGTCAAGCTGAGAAGTAAAACGTGTAAAGTAAACGCCTCCCTCAGGATACAACAAAGACCTCTATTGATTGTTATTCCTTCGCTTAGAGAGAGAGCGCGCGCGCACACAGACATGGCATGACATCATTCTTGTTAAATAATCCTGTCCTACTATTGACTGCGTATTCCCCAGTTGATAAATATCACTAATAATGAAAATAACTCATGTAATATTTACGATTAGCTTACTATTAGCAATTATATAAGTGATGGTATCATTAATATATAGTTATAATTCAGAAAATACCGTTTAATTATGAAATATGCTATGTTGCTAATCGTGTATCGTCCCTCCCTCACTTATGTTAATTACTTTTGTTAATAATGAGCCAGTGTGATTGTAAGCTAATTATGTTATGCTAATTACTTATGTTAATTAGTCAGACAGTCAAATTATCAAATCTGTAGAACATAGACCTTACCGTTTTATTCGCCATTTTAGATAGAGTGTTTGGCAAGTGAGCGCTCTTAGGTTTTTCCCAATCTCTTTCATCTTTCATACTTAAGGGTGGCAGTTCATCGATATCCAATGGCAGAAACATGAGTATTTCTAATCCAGCAGCCAAACACAATATAACAAGTAAAAGAATGTTATAGTGTTTCATGGTAAATACCAAAAAAAAAAACGTTATTTATCAGCAGAAATAGAGCTATACGTCACAGAAAAAATATTCGTTAAATCTATGTCTAGGATAATGCAGGCGAGTGTGACATAATGTGAAATGAAAGGATTGTGTGTGTATGGTAAGCAGGGGCGACCCCTTTCAATAACTGGTGAGTTATTTTGATTCTGTTTGTTTGGAGGCCATTTCGGCGCTGTAATCATCGTGTTGAGAGTAAAAGCTAAACTCAGACAAAAGCACACGTAATTTGTTTTATTTATTTATTTTTATTTATTTAACTTTGACATTAGTTAGTTAGTCAGTCAGTCAGTCAGTCCAAACAGATGACGAACACCTATAAATTTGAACCCCAAAATATACTACGAATCAAAACCGGCAAAAACTACACTAACAATATACAAAATCACTGTTATACCTTGACAATCGATGGCGTAAGTGTTAAAGGGAACGTCTCGCCGGGAAATAAAGACAATTTCATTAACTTTGGGTTCTGGAGAGTCATTTCATGTGTTACGCCACCTGCAATGTCAGAGAAACATCAAGTTGAAGTTGTCCCTCATTTGGAAATATATATCATTGCAGTGGGTCACTTTGTCTCATGGGAGACAGGAGTAGCACTATACGTAATTATAGTTGAATGGAGAATATTAATAACGATTTTTACTAACGTTAATAGGACTCAGGAATCATATAGAATCATGAAACGACTCTCGAGAACCCAAACTTCATGAAAATGTCCTTATTTCGTGGATGGCGATCCCTTGAAAATATTTCGAAGTTTACTAGACAAAATCACCCACAACCAAGATTCTACACCAGTCCCTAATGTAGATCGAATTCACTGTTAGTCTAACATTTCAACAGTGCTCTTAACTATGACAACAACAAACATTATTAGGAACCAGATGGACATTATTTGCTTTCAATGTTGGTTTGTTATTTGAATTAGCTACTAAATGTCTCAGATTGCAAAAATAGTTGGTGTTTGATTATTCCATTTTTTAAAATCGGTTTTGTAAATACAGAATCTGTGATCAATCTTTTTTAAACCATGTCACTCAACATGTGCGTGATCAGATGACAAAATTAATTACAAATTACAATTGTTCATAACGACTTTTGATCGAAGCATTTGGGCTTGAATATTCATATGCTTGTCTGACTATATTTAATGGAAAAAATAGGCATAATGACACTCGTTTGAAAGAGCAGTGCTTTGTACGTGGATAAGTGTTCTTTACGCGAGAACTGGTAATAAATAGAACGGATACGTGATAGTCAAATGAAGGGTCAAGTGCTATTAGAGCACACAAAAAAAGTATTTAGGGGAAAAGTCCTTATGACCTTTCGGCGCCCTTATGACCTGAAGTCAACTGTTAAGTAACGTTTTGTCCGCATTATATGTCTTCATACCCAAATAATTATGATCAGATAAGATATGAAACAACACATTTTCGGAAAACCTCATCATTGGTTTTGAAAGAAAATGACATTTTAAGAAAATAACAAAAACAGTCATTTTTTTTCAGTTAGCAATTTTTACACGAGTCAATTCTTGTTTTTACCTAGTCACCTGTCAGAACAAAGGTAGACCTTTTTCTGTATGTGATCAGACATCGCACATGACATGCTTATAAAAATGCTAACAATGGAGATAGGAGGTTTTGGCATTAACCTGGAACCGGAAATAATTAAATGTGGATTGTCTCTGACACAAAAAATATAAAACAATACAGTAGTAATATAGGTAGACATTTTCATTGCGCTATGAATTATGGATGAAATGACATCATCACTCGCATTTCCTCATGTTTATTTATGACAAAGGTGGAGAGAGAAGTGATTGTAACTTAGGAAACAGGGCAGTGAGCACACTAATTTTCAGGTGTAAAGCTACAAATAATTTGATCTAATTGCTTTTCAAGATGGTGAACTACATACCCGAATTATCATCACGTTCTGCTAGGGGTGCTGGGTAAAACAACAACAACAACAACAACAACAACAACAACAGCAACAGCAACAACAACAACAACAGCAGTAGCAACAGCAACATCAAACAAACAAGAGTTTCAAATCTGCCCTTACCAGCATCGATATCGCTGATCTCATTCATGGATCGTGCACACCAGAATGCTAATGAATCTAAAGCACGCCGCCAGTGTTAACTTTAAGCATGAATATGAAAATGTACATCAGCGTAATTTGATCAAGGATGGGTACTGAGTCAGGGATGCATTAGCTCAATAAAAAGCGAGATTCGTTTATTTCACCACACACACATATTTCTGGCTGTATTTGCACAAGGTGAAAACCACCAATAACTGTTCGATAATATTCACAAGTAAAGAAGATATGTACACAAAACATCAGCATTCGTAAAAATAAAATTACAAAAATGGAGGAATACACACGTTGATGTTAACACATAGCCGTGGAAACAATTTCCTTCTTCAAAATTGTCAAGAAAATAAATTTTCAGTCCGTCGTCGTTTTCATATATAAGGATGATGGAAGATTTGGTATTTAATTTGGATGTTTGATTTATAACACGATGTTATCGTGACTTTGATTCCTACATGAGAAATCAATGAGAAACAACATAAGCCAAGTTCATGTTTGTAACTCAGTAAATTCCAAAAGATTAATAAATGTGTAAAATGTTTGTTATTGTACGTGTACAATAACAAACTTTTTACCCAATGTCATTTTTAAAGCTTTTTTTTTCAATGTACTGAGTTACAAACACAAACTTAGAATATCTTATTTCTCATTGATTTTTCGAATAGGCAGTCATGATAACATTGTTTTATGAATTAACGTTCAGATTCCTCATCCACATGGCCTTCAAGGTATATAGCTAGACATTTGTGGTGTAAGTTTTTTCATATAGTTTTGTAATTTCACAATGTAACGTGATATACATGCTGAATGGTGGTAGTGACAGAGAGCGATAGATCACAGCTGTATTTATATTAACCATTTACGAATTAATTTGTTACTATTATTCAAATTTAGCTATTCACAGTTAAGCTACAATATAAACAAACGAGTGAATGAAATACACCCATTTGGTTACATCTGGTTACTGTTTGGTAATGTTCTTGTCTTGTCAAGAGTATTTGAAAAAATATTAAAGTGGTCATATGTGGATGATGATCCCAGTGATGATTATAACACAACTATCATAAAGATCACACGCATGTAAAAGTGGCCGCCAATATATTATAAGCCAATCAAAACACCAATTGTCAATTTGCATTCACAGTGCTCGTTGTCAGTTCTAATGATCGTTTAAGTCCACGCACGGCTCTTCCAGGTAACCAGTCATGAAATACTACAAAACGTATTTGGTATTTATAATATGTTTAACAGCAGCAGTATTGGAAATATTCATATTCCTACCTATGGATTTCGAGTTACCTTCTTCAAGTAATAGAACGGGTAAAACGGAATTGACCAAAACCAATGGTTTTCAAATGTTACAGAATTCACTTGAACAGACGAACGAAAAGGTAAGGCGATTTTCTTTCAAGCTCTAAGTTTGCCTCCAGTAATGACAAGTGGGACTGCCGGGGGAATGGAGGGGGGGGGGGGGGGGGGGGGGTTCACGTTTTTACAAATCGGTCCTCATCAGGTGAGGGCCATATTTTAGAAAATGGAAATTAGGTTAGGGTCACATTTTACATAGACTCATTTATTATCTGACTTTCCATTTTTTGTGATTTGTCATGACCCCCCTCTCCTGTTCCAAATAATACTGCTATCACATCCCACCACTGCCACCATTGTAAAGGAATCAGTGAAATGCAGTGCATTAACTGTTGTTTGTGGTGTGAAGAGAGGATTTGGTCTCACAGTAATAAAGTTGAACAGCGTGGCAAAATATCAATTTAATGGCGTTACCAGACTGCTAACCAGGTCGGGAAAAGAGAGATATATTTCCCCTTTTTATTGTTCTTCCAACAGGAACAGCTGAACATGTCACAATCTGTATTCGAGCCTAATAAATCAATTCTACCAAAACGTCAGGAGATGGAAAATCGTTATCTGTTCCCGGTTGTAAATTTCAATGGTGGACCAAACTTTCAATATCGTCAGTTCAAAATTGCCATCCAAATGGCGGTGAATACCAGTCGTACAATAGTTTTGCCAGACTTCAAACACCATCGCACGAGGGCACACGAGGGAAGGGTCACCTTCGAAGAAACGTTTGATGTTGAGCTGTTTGATAAATTCATACCAGTCACTACCATCGATGAATTCAAAGCAAAATGTGGTTTACATGTTGATAATGTAATAACAGCTCCCCATCTAAGAGACGATGCATTTAAACTCGTCGCGGGAGAATATCGTCGCCAAAGAGCATGGCTTGAAGAGAGAGTTGGCGTTGAGATTCCTGGCAGTGAAAGCATACCTCGTACATGGCTAGAATATAACCGCCTGATGAAGAAATTATCGAAAGCAGATTGTGCAGTTTTGATTGCCCCGAATCACCTTGAAAAATCCTACTTTCCTCACAAACAAGAAGTGGCAGATGCTATGGATAAATATCTTATCAGGACAACATTTTTGAGGAAAGCTGTTAAGGAAGTGATACCTCGATTGTGTGAAGGTAAACCAATCCTGGGTTTTCACTGGAGGAACAAAACAGGTGAACAGTGAGTACCCCTAATTTAGAAGTAAAGAATTCCTGATTTCAAACAACTAAAGTAAACATTCAATCTTAGGGTAAATCCAGCTGAATCATTTTCTTTCATGTAATACTTACGTGCTTTTTAAAATCTTGAAAACATGTGACTCTTGAAATAGCGTTTCCATGGAATGCATTCTGATCAGAAGCTCATAGGTGTTTGTCTATCCTGTCTGTTTTATGTAGCAAGAATTTGACCACAGTGACCATATTCTCACTCCACACTTCTCTTAATAAGTCGACACCGACCTCGTAATATATAAGCTCTTTTTATTTGAAGAGGCAGGATAACAAAAGGAAGACCTGTAATCCGCAATGGCAACACAACATTTGAATGCCACCAAAGCTACATGTACATGACTCGAAACTTTTGTTGCTTGACACTCATGGCCAGGGAATGTTTCCTTCTGGTTAAATTTACTGAAATCCCCGAGTAGAAAGTAATTTGACTGGTGTCCGAGTCACCCAGATTTGTTCAGAATTGCACTTTCAATAAGCTTAGGACAAAAGTTCAATATGGGCAACATTTATGCTTATTGTAATAATTCGCTTGTACAAAGTTACAGCTATCGTCTTTGTGTTAATATATTTTAAAAGGTAGTATCACAGTGATCACATCTTTGTATTGGTTTTGAGGCTTACGTGGACATCTGATGTATGGATGATATGTTGCAATTATATAATCATATTTGTAAATTGTATAGCTTGTTTGTGAATTGGTAATATATTCAGAATGGAACCCTATGTGTAAGTTGACACAGTGCTCAAACAGCTTCTGAATCCGACAGCCTGTCTCACGTCATTGCACGTACATACAATACTTTAGTCAAACCAATCCAACAGATTAGACAGCGTCTACTGCACACCGTACTTTACTATCTATAATGAGCCTAATCTGGAATCCAGTGTGTGTGTGTGTGTGTGTGTGTGTGTGTGTGTGTTTGTCTGTGTGTCTGTCTAGCCCTGTGAGCTTTTTTCTCTCATGGACCAACGACCTTTAATTACATAATTAATTATACATACTGTTGTTGCATAAAACCAACATACTTACATAGAAAACCAGATTTAAACTGAATGCCTCCCATAAGGGAATCACTAATTATGCAAATAACTCATTAAACTAAAAAAACTATGGTAACAGGCTTTGTTTTTGGACAAGCGTGCTTTCTTAGGTTAATGTGTGTGCCAAATTATACGGAATTTGAAGAGTGCATGATACTGCTTAATTACTGAATATCGTTCATTATTCAAAATTCTCATTAAAGGTAAAAGTAGGAACAAACTTCATAGGACAGGTGCGTATTATTATGGTTGATATACGTACCATATTATACGAAATTTGAAGCTTGCATTTTTAAGATACAACCTAGTTACCTAAAATCATTAATCATGCAAATTTTTCATTAAAACTGACTGCAAGCTATATCAAATATTTTATAGGACATATCCGCTTTGTTATGGTTAACGTATGTACTAAATTACATTGAAATTCAAGTATGCAATCTTAAGATATAGCCTAATTACCGAAAATAATTAATTATCAAAATTATTCACTAAATCTTCAAACGAAATCAACAACTTTTATAGGAGATATGCACTCTGTTATGTTTAACGTATATGTATGTACTAAATTGTATTAAAAATAAAGTATGCAGTCTTAAGATATAGCCTAATTACCGAAAATAATTAATTATGCAAATTATTCATTAACACTGTAAGGTACATCAACTAACTTTATAGGACATACACAATTTGTTATGGTTAATGTATGTACAGAATTGTATTGAAATTGAAGCATGCAGTCGTAAGATATAGCCTAATTGCCAAGAATCATTTATTATGCAAATTATTCATTAACACCGAAAGGTACATCAACAAGCTTTACAGGACATATGTGATTGTTATGGTTAACGTGTGTACTGAATTATATTGAAATTGAAGTATGTATTCCCAAGATATAGCCTAATTACCAAAAATAACTAATTATGCAAATTATTCATTAACGCTGTAAGATACATCAACGAATTTTATAGGACAAATGTATGTTGTTATGTTTAACGAATATACTAAAATATATTGAGATTGAAGTATGCAGTCTTAAGATATTGCTTAATTAATTGATTTCATTAATATGCAAATTAAACATTAACAGATCTGGCTCAAAACCTAATCAGGTCTAGCCATTACCCTAAAGATTATATATTCCAAATTTCATTACAATTGAGCCAGCCGATTTTTAGAAAATGATGACACAGACAGACAGACAGACAGACAGACAGACAGACACACAGACAGGCATTCCCCTTTTAATACCTCCCGTACCCTTACGGAAGATAATAACAGTCGTACAACCATATACCCACTGTACTCTAAAACTGTGAGACATAGAGACATCATTCATATCCATTGACTTGCACAAGTCTAGAGCGTTTTCTTTTTTAACACGTCCTAAATATCATTGGTACATTGCAGTACTTATTAATCCATAGCCACTGACTTCATTTTTTAAAACATGGAGAGTCATCTAAAATAGCTATGCCATTTTCTTTTGCTCTCTCAACTCTGTAGGTGTCGTGTAGGGCATTTGGGAGAGGAGAACAGCCCGAGGTGTATTAACCTATCTCAAAGTCAACAAGACACAATAAAGACTCTATTAAAAGATATAAACGAAATCATTGAACAATATGAAATAGGTTGCATGTTTGTTGCCCATGCACCTGGCGAAGACAGCAAGGTAGGGTTAAAAATCAATACAATCTGATTAGTGTCTTGTGTCAGTACTTATAAGGCTCAACTGCTCTATCTCGATTTCCTTCGTTATAATTATATATGGTCCTTTACTTTCGACAATGTTGCTCCGGGAGTATAGTTCGCGTCTCTTCTATGGTCACTCCTAGAACAACAAACCCGAGAACAAACGACAATATACGAATGAAATGGTGACCAATGGAAAAAATCAACCCATATTATGTTTACATATAAAAATGATTGTAAAAATACTTTTTTAAAGTTTGGCGGAAAAATACTCGTATTATGTTACCAGACTGATGCATATCTAGGTTTACCTAATGTCAATATCTATGAAATGAGTAATATTATAGGTTTAATTACCTCCTATAAAATTGTGAAATATTAAACATTTTGATATGGCTATTAAAGCACAAGTGATCCCTTCATTCGGGTATCCTTTAGTGATTTATGATAGGGCAATATAGAGAATGCAATAGTTATTAGTGCATTAAAATTACAACAATTCCGTTCCATTGTTATCTTATTTTATTTCAGTCAAACTGCTTAATTGGAAAATCACAGAATAAGACATTGACAGTAAACAAAATGACAGACCCTCTGAAAAGATTAGTATCGTGATTGTTTAAATTTGCCTGATGTATGACATATGCCATTAAACTCATACGTAAATGTAGACAATGTTATGTTGACTCGAGAAAATATATGAATATAATATAATGTAAATGAATATTCGGTAGGCAAGTGAGATCATAGATTAAACAGTTGTTTTGGAGATTTTAATTTGTTAACTCATCATGTGACGTCTTTGACATGTTGTTCATTGTAGGATTTCATGGACGTTTTGTTCAGTAATTATTCAAGTAGTATTACAATTGATGATGTCATCAATCTACGTCATCCCGGTATTGATTCCTATGGTGGTGATGATTATTTCATCTCGTTGATAGAACAAGAAATCTGTGCAAGTAAGTGTACCGTACCTAGGTGCATAATTTTGGTAATGATCCCTTTTCACGCCCTCTACATTGCCTTCATAAGACTACACATGTCAAAATATGAATACAGCTCTGCTTAGACTAGCGTCATTAACACACCAATGTTAATATATTGAATCGACAGACATTTCTATTAAGTTTATTACTCATGTTTTATAACTAGTTGACAGACTGAAGTACTAGACAAGTGTAAAAATGTGTTTATGAAAAAGATATATATGCCCATGTATAAAGATAAGTATACTATAAATCAAATGCAGCTGTTCCTTGACAAAGAACATTAAAAAAATCATAATAAAAATCACTATTGGTCGTAAAGCACGAAAACTACTCTAATACAATTCGCTGTCCCTTTTTTAACGATGTTATTACGTGCATGGTATTTCGTCTTGTGAACGTGATCACCAATTTAAGACCATTAATTACTATTGTCGAATAGTTTACGAGCTTGTCGTTTATCAATGATACTGTAACGAAAAGAGGGTTGTTTGTGTATAAAATTGGACGATTTAAGAGGACAGTATCACTATAATTGAATTTATGGCATACAACGACAGTTTAAACACATAGTTGTTCACTATAAACGTCATATTGTAGTTTCACTTAATCTTTCCACTTCGTGTACAATGTCGAAGTGTTTGATATTTGTATTTTATCTTCTTTTCAGGATCACAAGTGTTCATCGGTAATGGAAACTCAAACTGGTCTACATTTGTATTTCGGGAACGACAGGCGTTCGAAAAAGGGCCAAACTACGATATCATCACAGATTTTCAAGATATAAAAGATGATATAAAAGTCTGTTATTAATTAGCAAGTTTGATGCAAAGCCCTTTGATGTAAAATAATGCAAAAGTATGTCTTGTTAGGTGGTGACCTTTGACCTGTGAAATATCCTTTCTCATATTTGATCTGATATTTAGGACTATGTAAAAACATTTGGGCAATAGAGGTGGCCTCTCTGTAACCTTTGTCTTGTGAATAGTGGGTTGGAAATATGAAGGGTGGGGAAATCCATTGGAGACATGACCATTTGCAGTCAGTGATACTAAATTCTCTCATTCACGAATTACATAATTCTGTTCATGTGCGTAGTTGCTTTATCCATGCGATGTTAAGTATATTAGCAATGGTTATACACCTCCCTCGGCTCGTCTCTGACATGTAACAGACGGGTTTTTACCCAAAAGTGTCTTGCTAAAAACATTAATTTGACTCAGACCTGTACTAGAGCTATTAGTTAACTATGGTTTAAATACCATCAGGGAAGAAAGTAGAATACTGTTTTTTTTGTAGTTGATGAATAAAAACGAACTATAATTATTATAATTTATCGAAAGTTATCAAAACTAACGATTTGTTCTCCTACTTCACAAGTATTGTTTTCCACAACGCAGAGTTGACGTGTCAGTAGTGAATGCTCATTCAAAACATAACGATACATTCTGACACAATCCATAACCTAGCTTGTAGGCCTAAAACACCTAAAACACCTAAAACAAGAATCAAATGAGCGTCCCCCACTCTAAAATAATTATAAAACACACATTTACTACTTTCTTCTGCAGGATTTTGACAAATTCAAATATTCTATTGACATGCTGTATATGAGTCGAAGCATTCGATGCACTACGTTTTTCAGTTAGTATGGAAAACGTTTAATGGCAGCATCTACCTTCAAAAAATCTCGCCATTATAGATTGCAGTGTACGTTTAGTTTGTATGTTCGAGTTTATTAGGGATCGGAATTATGGTGCCCCACTATTAATATTGAGTGTTATTTCAGTCGCTTTCGTTGGTTAGATCTAACGACTGTTTCAAACCACACACACTGTCCTATTCAGTAGTAACCAGTCATGACATACAAGGACACTTATTCACTTGGTATAATATGTATACTAGTTGGATTGGAAGTACTCGTTTTAATCCTGCTGGATTTTAGTGCATTTCCATTATATATGTTATTACTTAGCTATATTAATTCAGTAAGAATTAACACAAATATATGATTTGTGAGTAGACATTGACCCTGCCCTTGAATATGTATAACTCTATGAAACCCCATATACCATGTGATATCTGTAGCTGGTTTTTTTATCAAATCATTTTCGTAAATGCCTTCACCTTTAAATTTGGGTTTGCACTTCTGATTTAAGTGGTAGATCTGGACCGAGAATGACAGTACCTATCCCACTGATATTAAATAAAAAATACCAAAAGGATAGATAAACATACTAAAATAAATGCGTGGGGGTGGGGGTAACTCCATGGGTAACATTATGGGGAGGCTCCTCACAAACATTGAAACCCATTGTGTTGTTATACCAATTTTATGTAAAAAGTATACTCTTTCTGATATCAAGTTTTAATTGCATATTCACTAAAGAGCCAAGGCTCACATGGGAAGCTAGCCCTAGATCTAATGTGGCATGAGAATACGGATGTTTTGAAGGTAGATACATCAGGTTGATACGCTTTCAGTGTTGACTGCATAGTCTCTGTTAATTAACGCCAGTTTTGATTCACCCAATCCTTTCTCATAACACCACCTCATGAAAAGTATACCCTTTCTGATACCAACCAGCATAAAACCCGACCTCGCGCGGACCCCCCCCCCGTCTGTGGGGGTTGCCCCCCCCCTCCCACCGGGAAATACGCAGTACTCACACCTAGTTTAATTCTGGATTATTGTGTTAAAGCTGTATCGAGACTTTCGCGAAATAGTCGTTGAGGTCGCATCGACTATCTAGCCGCCAGGTTACGAGTAGAGCACCCATAGCATGACGAGTGTAATTGTGTTCGACTGTTTTTTACACTCACTTTACACAATGACAGGTGCACATGTAGTAAACGTATTTGAAATCTTAGGCTTGGCAGCACATGTACCTAGACTCAATTTGCTGGGGGTAGGGCGACCGTTGAACAGATTTAATCTTTTTTTTATATTGTCTGGCCTAAGTCGTGCATTATAATGACTAATGTAATAAAAACACATAAACCATAGATCATAAATCTTGACTCTTTGTGAGATATTGCCATGAATCAAATTCACTGTTTAAATTTCTGCGAATCATGGCCACTTTTTAACGTAACATTCAGACAGATTTTGTCATTAGCCAAGTAAAGTAATGACTATAATACCTCTTATTTTATTCTAGGTAATCTAAATTAGCAAACCAAAGTTAAATCACAAATGTAATGGTCTTGTATTGTGGTAGACGACATCGCCAAGAGATTTAGGCAGGGATTTATGATGAAATAGCTTTGTTTCTATTTTACCACAATATCATCACCTCGCAGAGCAGACCTGGACATGTAATTGGCGAATGTTTGTTTTAAAAAGTTACCCCAATATTTTGAAATAACCCATGATTGTATACACTTGAATTAGAAGAATTTCTCACACATATATTAATAAGACACGCAGTTTGATAGTTGCCACTGTTTTGAAACATTAAAATGCTCCACATGTACACGCCAAAGCATCAATGCACTGTAATAACTTTAATAAATGTACGGAACATGAAGGCAGCATCTGCCACCAACATATTAATATCTCCGGATTTAATACTCACTATTTCGACATCAAATGATTTGTCATGGATATTCTATACTCAAATGACATCGGTCGATAAGGACTTCGAGGCAAACGTATAAAGTAAGCCGAATACCTCAACATTTACACCACAGCGCTTTCGGTCATCGTATAATTATTAATTACTATATTACGGCCAGTGTTTGGAGGGAATGTTTCAAAGTGTCTTGAGTATATACATTCCATTTATATAATTCCATATATCAACGCCAGCAGTTGCAATATAATCCCTTTAGGGACGGTTCATTTCCATGGCATAGAGATGGTTGCGAACGAAATTTGTAATTTTTTAAAAATTACAGATACAGCCCTTTGTAAAGCTGTATTATTCTATGCCCCCTCCCCATTAATCATGTCTTATAATTAGTTATGTACAAATGAAATCATGTTAAATAGGTCTTTACGCTAATGGAATCATTCCACGTTTTCGGTATCTTGAGTCGGTCTTTCTCATATTTTAGCGGTATTTACATTGATGGCACCAAGTGATCGGGTTTAGAATGTAGCTAAAAGTATCAATTCACGTCCTTCCTTGAGGATTTTATTTTAACCTTTTCACACACTATGAGTCGATGAAGGGTGCCACAAGTTGTTTTCAAGTACCCCAGATACATGTTCATGAGCATATCAATGGCAATGTGATGAAATGGGGAGACCTACCAATCTTATACCATGATCAACGTACTTTTAACATGTAGCCTCAGCATTCTAAGCTGTTTCTATAGGCCAGATTACAAATTTTAAAACGACCCATGCACCTGCCAAACAATGAATACACAATGGTTAAAACAAAGGATTTCGAAAAAAGAAGTTTTCTAAAGAACTAGGCATCAAGAAATAGCGGATTAGCTACTTATTTCTGTCCGTAATTGACCTCTGTATCTACATCTCTGGTGGTCAAGGTATTTATCTAACTCATAGACATGTACTGTTAATTTGTTTGAATCTCCATTTACATTCTTCCCAATTATATTTATCGTAAGCTTTGTCGTATTGTTTTTGTTCATGTAAATTTGTACTTGCTTGGACGCATCGAAATAATTGCCGTCTCTTAATCTCAAAAGGGTGCTTGCATGCATGTAAAAAATTCTGGTTCACATCATACTACATGTTTTTTTTCTCAAAATACCCTGCATTCTATACATTTACATATAAAAGACCTTTGCCTTTCTTTTAAAAATATTTCAGCAACCCCCCCCCCCCAAGCAGTGGCAATAGGTCCCCATTTTTGTATTCACCCCCCCCCCCCCGACGTAAATAATGAACATTCCTCTATTGCAATTCAAAATATAATATGATATTAAACATCCATTCTAGACCTAACCACTGACTGCTATCACACTGTACTGCTTCCCAGTAACCGTTATTTTGTTATGACATGCTACAGAGCTTGTTTAGTTGGGATAATATGTGTAGCAGTTGGGTTGGAAATGGTTATTTTTATACAAATGGATACTGACGTAATGCATTCCACATATAAAGCGATCAAACCGAAGTATGACCAAATGCCACAAAATTCATCTGAAAAGGTAAGGTAACTTTAATCAAGTTTAAAGACTGGTTGGGTCTAGGATTTTCTGATAAATTATGGACCGTCAGAAGGTGACGGTCTAGCTATATAAGAAGCTATGAAATCCATCAGGCTGATATTAAATCATATTAGTCACAGTATACTTAGTGCAAAATAATATGACCAAATCGCATTACATGGGTGTATTCTGCGTATATACAGAGCTGTTGCTGACTGCAGTCTCTTTCTGTCAGAGTGAAAATTGAATTAATGTAAATACACTAAAACAATCAGACTGGCAATTACGAGTTGTGGTGTTTTGCCATTATTATGTGTGTGTCCAAAGCAGCAAATTTTGTAAAATGCCCCCCCCCCCCCCTCCCCCAACCGCAACGGGTTTACGTGATTTCGTGTTCGTGGAACGATTGAGCACTCATCTCCATATTTAGGCATGGAATAATAAGCTCTATGGCACGGGTATGGGTTTTGCGAACCGAGGTTGTGCGGCGGAAGGGCCCAACTTTAGGAGGGCCAGTAAGTCGTACGACCGAGGTCCGCAAAACCCATATCCATGTAAAGGTTTTATCTTATATACCTCTTGAAATGCTAAAATACGTTTTCAACCAATAGTTTGGACATTTTTTAGACAGAGTAAGGGACGTTGTGCAGAAATAAATCGTTACTCATTTTAAATCTTTACATATGCACAGACCTCGTCACATGTATGGCCTGCAAGGATTGATTCTGTGCGTTTACATCACGAGCTCCTTTCATGTATACGTACACATCATTCGAATCGCACGAAACACATTATCGCACAGAAAATGGAAAACATGCAACACAAAATGTCTGTTAATAAGGTTTGGCATTTAATAAGATTAATGATAATTATGCAACAGATGTTTTGGAAAACATGGTATATATGGTTGAGTACCTGCCACGATGAATGGCATGCATGCACTGGCATGCATGCCACACATAAAACAACAAGAGTAATGTAATCAAGAACATCATCGGGCGTGAAAAAGGTCTTTGTAAAACTTAAATCGTCATATATCACACATTTGAAAAACTGTACTTTAGTCGCTGATAATCGTCCGATTCTAATAAAAACCATACACTCCCCCTTGTTCTAGGCATGTGATACAGTTAGCTTACAGCTGTTCATAATCACGGAGCAGACCGTCTATCGTCGACTTTACTATCTTTACATTGTTGCTCGAATCCAAAGCTTCCTTATTAGTATCTGATGCAATTTCACTGCAATTTCCAAATAGAATATTGTTAAAGATTTTAAGATGAAATTCCTGGAGCCACTGTTGAATATCGCCGGCTTCCGCCATGATAGCATACACGTACATGACAAGATTACTAACACTATTAGCAATGGGAATGATAGTAGTCCCAAAATTCTCGTAACTGACCTTATATGGGCAAAGTGTGCCGGTCCGCGATACGGCAAATTACTGCCCAGGTAGAGCTTGCGATTTTAGCAATATATATGGTCGTGATGATAGTATATGGTAATGTTTATGGTTACCGTATTACTCTGGTCGAGCAAAGAATCAAAGAGAATGTCTCAACTTGTTTAATTATCTGTCAACAGAAAATGTTTGGAATGGCACAACATGTATTAAGGCCTGAGATACCAATACTCCCAAAACGTGGGAAAATGGAGGACCGTTATCTCTTCCCTGTGGTGCAGTTTGATGGTGGACCAAACTTTCAATATCGTCAGTTTAAAATTGCCATTCAAATGGCAGTGAATACCAGTCGTACAATAGTTTTGACAGACTTTAGGCATCACCGCTCTAGCGCATATGGGACAAAAGTCAGCTTCAAAGAAACGTTTGATATTCAACATTTTGAAAATTTTATACCTGTCATAACCATCAATGGGTTCAAAGCGAAATGTGGTTCACATGTTGATAGTATAATAATTGCTCCCAAGCAAGGAGAAGAGGCACGCAGAGATGCCGAGCATGCATATAGTGTGCAGCAGAAATGGCTGAAAAGTGTTGGCGTTACTATTCCTGATAGTGCAAGTACAAGTATACCTCATACATGGCTAGAATATAATAATCGAACGGAACAACTGTCGAAAGCAGATTGTGTAGTTTTAATTGCTCCGATTGGTCTTGAAAAATCTTACTTTCCTCACAAACAAGAAGTGGCAGATGCTATGGATAAGTATCTTATCAGGACAAAGTTTTTGAAGAAAGCCGTTAAGGAAATGATACCTCGATTGTGTGAAGGTAAACCAATGATGGGTTTCCACTGGAGGAACAAAACGGGTGAACAGTGAGTACTTCTAATACCTAAGGATTTAATTGTTCATTTCCAATGACTTTTCTAGTCTTTCAATATTCGTCTGTATATCCTGCTGATAAATAAGATTCTGAAGTAAACCCCCCTGGGGAATGGTATACCATTCGACATATATGTACGGGTGATAGCGAGTGGAAATACATCGACTATATTTTTTCCATATCTCTTTTCTACGGCATAGATTTTCCATATTTTTCCATATTTTTCATAATATGTATTACTTATTTCATCGTGCATAGTTTGTCGTGTATAGTAGTCATAGCAGCTTCAAAACTAGTGTTATGTTTTAAGGGACATATTTGAAATAAAGTCGGGTGATTTGCAGAACAGTCTATCGTAATTGTAAAGAACTTGTACAAGTTTAATGACACATCATGGTGGTGGTTTTGGTATTTTGTAGTCGATTTTCAGAACAGGCTGCAAGTTTTTGTACATAGATACTACGTCAAAAGTGACTAGTATCGCATTGCCATAGAAAACAGTAGTTTCTAATTGTCTAATGAAATAGTAGAGTTTATACATTGTTTGTTGTTGCTAAAGTGGTCTTCAACAAATCTCAAATTCTTATATGTTTTTGACATCTTTATATTGTTCTCTCCGGGAAATTTCTATAGATCTCTTTCAAATTCTGTCTGTTGCGTTTCTGTCCTTAACAGTCGATCACGTAATTCCTGTTACAGTAATATGTCATTTATGAAATACGTTTTTCTCTGTCTTTTTCCAATATTGGGTGATTAATTTCAAGTTTATAGGTATACTTACTAGTTTCTGCTTTGCAGTTATCTTTTTTGAGCATGTGGTGGCTCTGAAAACGGGCATTGGTTTGCATGAGCAATACAAGTTACTTAGACTTATTTCTGCCTGTTTTCGCGCATATGACTAGGAATCAAGCTGGGCACTAGCTTTGGCCAGCTTTATACGGAGCTTTGTGGATTCTCTACCTTTCGTTTTAATGCTTCAGTGTATTTGAATATGTTGTCAAAAATCGTACTTCAAACCATGCAAGGTAACTTTTTACACTCACTTTTAGCCCTTAGCGCCCTGACTATAAATGAAACCATTGAACAATATTGATTCAAAAGGCACAGGAACAACCTGTTGTTTTGGCAAAATTTGGATGTATTTTAAGAAGCGTTTTCTTCAAGGAAAGTTTAATATTTTAATGCGCGCACATGTAAACATTGTGTTCAGACGGATGATATCACTGCTAACAAGACCTTAGCCGGCAATCCCAAATGAAACAACACGTGAATGTTTTAACGGATTATGAATGATTTACTTTCTTTCCTTCTCGACAGTCTTGAATTGGCAAGGTAAATGTATAAGGGCTAAATATACAGAAAGCTCAGATTAGAAAACAAACATACTTTGTCTGGTGTGATGTTCGCGAGTCACCCAAATGTGCTCCAAATTGCACATTTAGAAAGCACCATTGATTCAGCAATCAATTCCAAGTTGAAAACATTCACATGAACTTAAAAGTTGTAATAACATGTATTTTTATAGCTTACATTGTTACTGCTCAGTAAGAGGTGGTTTCACATTGTTTACATACAATGTGTATTTTATAATATATAGGGGAACATTTGCTCTCATGAGGACAGCGTATTTCAATGTATGCATTTTCTTGTTTGAGATTAGGTGAAATGTTTAGAACGTGACCCTTCACATAACTAGTCTTTCGAACTATCAGCATTTCACATCACAATATAGATGGAACCAGTCCCACAATCAAGTTTCATTCATTACAATTAGTTTAGACTATTTCTTATTTATTACAGGTGTCGTATAGGACACCTACGAGCTGAGAATAGTCCCAGATGTATTAACCTATCTCAGGTTCAACAGCAAATGGTAAAGACTCTATTAAAAGATATCAAGGCAATCATTGAGCAATATGAAATCGGTTGCATGTTTGTTTCCCAAGCACCCAAGGAAGACAGCAAGGTAGGTTCGACAATTATACATAGCTGAAACATTTTAGTAACATTTATTAGTACTGAATTAGTATATACTATATTAGTCATTACATGGGAGAAACATGACAGACTAAGATCTTTGATCTCAACAAATAATTTTAGTCCGATGTACAGCAGACAGTATCATGTCCGTATCTCAAAAATGGACAATGTTGAATAAATACAACATTCATTATACGCGGTTATTATACTTTGTAAAATGACGTTCGAATCAAAACTTATGTGTTTTGATGAGATAGCCCCGTTAGTATGGGGATTGTTACTAGATACTAGAACTACATGTGTGTGTGCCCAACCCTTCATGTGTATCAGAGTAACTAGAGGCAGACACTTCACCTAACTGGCCTCCGACCTGAGTATTAGGAGTACTCAACAAACAGTGAATATTATAAATAACTCTCATTAACAACTATGTCATCATTATTAGCATCCCTCAGCGATACCCCATGGGACAGTGGTTTCACTATCACTCCTTGGATTGACAGCTACCCAATCATCACTGTCAACATTTTCATTATTATGTGCATCATTCCCCTTTGTTAGAGACTTGTTTTCACTACTCTGAACTGTATTACAGAGATTAACTTCACGTCTACTCTTGAAATTCTTGTCAACAGAATTCTCATTATTGCCAGCTGAATCGACATGTGTAATAGTCAAAGCTAATAAACTCTGGCACAGCTATTTCCATAGCCTCATCCTGAATAGTATGTATTAGCTGTACCATCTAGAATGCTATTACATCCTGTACTGTTTGTACAGCAATATCACAACAGTTATGTAAATGATTTGTTAAATGCTTATCGACCTCTGTAGTGGGTAAACGATTGCAAGTAACCCCAACATCAACCTTATCACATTGCTGTGCATACGCAATGAAATTATCATTTCTAACAAATGAACTACTGAGTTGACCATAGAGTTATTGTTCGACATATCTACCTCTGACCTGTCCATGCTTGACTGCTGACTGTATTTCTCTCTATGCGCCTTGTCTTTCCATATATGGGCAGGCACATATAGGATGTTTTACCCAACTATTACGTATTTTGATACAGGCCTCACAACAATGCTTGAACGTGCACTCCTCATCTTTGTCACATTTGTTGTTTTGGTACTTATAACAGACATTCAGTTGGTCCTTCTTCTTTAATCATGGCCTAGTTCCGTTTTGCTCACAGTTGCCTTGGGTCGGGAAACCGGCCTTTTGACTTTCGTTTGTGGCACGATTCTCATTCTCCCTTTGCTTGAACTGCTGGATTTGAAGCTCTTACACTACGGGTATGTGGACGATGTACCTTTGGTGTGGGCTCAAGACCGAGATCCAAAGGTTGTTCTGCATCCGACATTGTCGACAAGATGAAAAGTCAAAAGGTTGCGGGACAGAGATAAGGCGAGCGTATCAACGTTTACACTACAAATAGTAGAATGACGATCAGACAGGCAGGTTTTCCCGTAGAGGGCGCACTTACTGGCACTGACAAAGTCTTAACTATATATGTAACATTTCTCATCACACGTGTATTTCCAAATGTTACTTCAATTCACATCATGCAATACATCTTTTTTGTCCTTCATTGTAGGATTTCATGGACGCATTGACCAGTAATTATTCAAACATCATTACTATTGATGATGTCAGCAGTCTAAGTCATCCTGATATAGATACCTACGGTGGTGATGATTATTTCATATCGTTGATAGAACAAGAAATTTGTGCAAGTAAGTACCGTACATAAGTGCATTATTAATGGGGATGATCCTCCTTTTCACGTCCTCTACTAACATTGCTTTGATTATGCCATGAACGTCAGCAACCATAGTTTCAATGATAATGGGTATTATCTTCTGTTTATCTGTGATTTGTATATTTCTCATCAATACCTTCCATGTAATATTTGGACTCATCCGTCGCTAGATAATTATTACCATTTAATGGCAAATAAAAATTCTCATCACCTATTAAGACAACTTGCAATGTATATTTGTAAGGCATTTAGATTGTGAGAAAACTTTTCCATTTCATAAGTTATGTTTATTCTTGACACGTTTTTTTTTCGGTTTGCATTTTTTGTTTGTTTCATGTACATATGCAATCATCATATTGTTTAACTTGCTTTATTTGTTTGTACTTTGGGCCAATGTCCTCTAAATGCGAAATAAATGTCATTTAATTTCATGTATTAATTTTGCTTTTTTGCAGGATCAAAAGTGTTCATCGGTAATGGAAAATCCAACTGGTCGACATTTATATTTCGGGAACGACGAGCATTCGAAAATGGACCAAACTACGATATCATCAAAGATTTTAAAGATATTTTAGATGTTATACAATTATGTTTTTAATTAGCTATATTAATTCAGTAAGAATTAACACAAAGATATGATTTGTGAGTAGACATTGACCCTGTCCTTGAATATGTATAACTCTATGAAACCCTATTTCAGTGAAGACATGCCCTCTATTTAATACCATATAATTTCTGCAGCTGTTTTTCTTATCAAAAGCATTCTAGTAAATACCTTCGCCTTTGGGTCTGCACTCCTGGAACAAGTGACAGAACTGGACAGTCGATAATACCTATCCCATTTATATTCAGTAACATATTACAAAAGGATAGATTAACATAGTAGGAGATGTGCAGTATCAACACCAATCTTCGTCAAAGTTATATGTACTCTACGTGTCGATGAAGTCGTTGAGGTCGCACCAACACTCTATAATCCACAGTATAGTATCCATGATGAGAATATTTTTTTTTTAAAATCATAATTGGGTGTTCTTCTTACTGTCGCTGTTCAGAGATGTTCTAAATCTCAAAACCAAAATGTAACACATCTAAAAGCAAGAGAGAGAGAGAGAGAGAGAGAGAGAGAGAGAGAGAGAGAGAGAGAGAGAGAGAGAGAGAGAGAGAGAGAGAGACAGACAGACAGACAGACAGACAGACAGACAGACAGACAGACAGACAGACAGAGGGGGAGATACAGAGACAGAGACAGAGACAGACAGAGACCGAGACAGAGAGAGATAGAGACAGAGACAGAGCTATAGTAATATTAATATTAATACTTAATATTTCAACATACCAACTTTTAGAAATACGTTTTCCCTGTCTCTTTATGCAGTCAATCATCGTTGTAATTGGACAAGGTCCTCGCCAAATAAAAGTACTGTATTAGATTGATTGCAGTGTATGAATGTAAAATCATAATTTCAATCGGACAGTTGAACCTTTACTGTTTTCCTGATCCTACCCACGCTGTATTAATTTACAAAACGAACTTCTAATGAACAAAAATACTAGACAGCTGGGGATGAACATTGAAGCGAGATATTAGTAGAGAACATGTAGGCATTATTTTCAAATACTATTATTTGTTGTGTCGAGTAAAATATGGGTGACCTAAGGGGCATTGTCAATATATGGGAGTTACTAGAAGAAAAAATGTGACAAATCTTGCTCTCCTATTATACAATATATTATAATATTTAAATTCGTACACGAGTATATACTGGCTGAATGGAGAAAAATATTGGAAAAAAATATATTCTTGTACCTCCTCGAGCAAAATATTATGAAAAATTAGGAAAATCACGGCGATTTGAAACGTTTTGGTCCATAGTTTGAACACAGCAGAACCGTTGACGTAGACCCGGGTTGATGAAAGGTAGAACGACCAAAGTATGTCATTTAAACTTTCCGTTTCAAGACAATAACTTGACTTGTTCGCGAGATAATTATTACCGTTATCATATTATATTCTGTTATGTAAAAGATATAGGACCATTTTCGATGGGTAAAGTTTGCATGTTTGTTTGTTATTTTTAGGTTTCCATAGCATTTGAATAATCCAACTGGGCAATATTACGTTAAAGTAAGATAAATGTATCATCTGCATTGTATGTTTACCTGTACAATTCATACTATGGTGAATAGGGGGGAAAAGTAAATAAATCTAATATTTAGTGTATACATTCTGTCTATTGTCAATCTGTCACAATTTATAATGCTAGTCTTTCAAATGTGTCATAATGCCAATATACAGGTTTTCATCAAGGACACAGACAATAAATGTAATCATATTGGTAAAAATGATATGTATTGATATTTGATTTACAAACATGAATACCTCATTCAATGTTACATCAGCATTATGTCAGTTTTGCCATTTTTATTCTTCGTCTAGGTGGTGACAACTGTATGGTATATTATTTCACTAATTTTGAATAAAAAATGCAGCTGAACCTATGATAAGATAATATGAAAGAAGTAAATTGACTATTTAATGTGGGATTTTACCAGACACCAAATTCACTATTTACATTTCTGCGAACCACTTTTAACGTAACGTTAATTCATATTTTATTTCACAAGTTATGTTTAGTAAAATATCATTAACTCACAGAGCTGATGACCTTTTTCACTAGTGATTTCATGACATTCACAAGCCATTAACGGTCCAAGTGCAACAAACCCGAGGGCTTGCCTGACGAAAACGGGTGTCATAAAAGTTGTTTGCATCTCTAAAGCTGTTTGTAGTGTTACTTATAATAGCCTAATAAATTGATAACAACTGATATAAGACGGAGATAAGGTTTGCCTCAATTGACCCACTCCTTAGAAATGATCTTACGCTGTGAACTACACTGTTTACTTGTGTTATGTAAGAGCCCATCATCACATGTGTAAATATTGGTACTCTTTGATAACAAGTGGACTTGCTTCTTTAATGGCTTGTCCCAGTAATGTCAACATGTTGACATTACCTTTAATACCTTTAATTACTTTTAATAAACACTGACACTACAACAAAATGCAATTTTAAGCGTTTTTAACAACTTTAAATCGACCAAGTTTACCTCTTAACCTGTCTTGAGCAGTGCTAAAACTGTCTACTAACAGCAAGTACCTCTAGTGATCACTGTGTAATTATTCACTGCCTGATCATGATGTTTAATTGTAAACAAGTTGTTAATATGACCACGGCTAGACTAGTCACTACACAGATAATATGACACACATGCACTCACTCACTCACTCACTCACTCACTCACTCACTCACTCAGATGGTAAACAAACAACTCCAACTTGTGATGCTATATTAGCAGCTAGAGCACAATACAATTGTACCACTTTGTTACAGATTAGGTATCCCACAGTTTCGCTATCCTGAAGACTCTACTTAAAACGCCACTGGTGAAATGTACAGTAATTAAACACCAGGAAATAAAATACACCGCCATCAATAGAGAAATTTGCTTGCTGTTAGTAGGTAGTTTTGGCACAGCTTCAAACAGGCTATCGTATACAGTTGATCGAACATTGTTGTACTTATAAGACACGGCGCTTACATGTATGTTAAAGGCAGCATCTGTCACCAAATCTCAATATCTCCATATTTGATACACATGGAAGGCTTAAATGACCGATTTCGACATCAAAAGATCCGTCATACAATGCATGAAATGCTTCGACGCAAGTCTACAACAGCTTCATGCTTGGATAACTTGCAGCGCTTTCGGCAATAGCGTATGCGTCATTATAGAATTCTGTGTAATGTATATTGGGGGTAATGTTTATGTTTCATTTTATACATTCAAGATTCTTTTGTCCTTCTAGGGTTCCCCACAACAATGACAGTGTGTAACCTTGACAACCACGGCTAGTTACAAATTGGCCGCTCCGTTTAATATAATCAATGTATGGACCGTTTTTTTCTTATGGCAGAAGGCATGGGTGAGAAATATAAAAGTACCCTCTCATAATGGAATATGAATATAGAAAACTAAAAAGTATCACCTTCTAAAATACAGGCATCACAGAAAATCAGGTCATCAGTAATCACTTTCGTCATCATTTTTTTCTTTTTACTTAAATTTTCTTTGATTATCGTGGACGGTGTCTCTTCTCCTGATGTCAAGAAGGTACTTGATAGTATTTTAAAAACCAAATCATTCTCCGTGGTTTTAACAAATGCAGTATCAAAGGATCCTTGGTTTCTCTTTAAAATAATGATGTCAATTACAACGATCTTCTACTAACTATATATCTCTTCGCCTGTCTCAAGCTGTGCTAAAACTACCTACTAGCAATACGTTTATCTATTGATCACATTGCAATCTTTAACTCCCTGATGTTTAATTAGTATACATTTCACTTGTGCAGTTTTAAGTAGAAGCTTCAGGGTATCAACACTATGGGATATCTAATCTGGTATAATAAACAAAGTTGCAATGTTGTATTGTGTTCTAGTTGTTAATTTAACATCAAATGTTGGAGTTTTCTGTTTACCATCTGAGTGAAGTGAGGGAGTGTATGTGTGTCATATTACATGTGGAGTGACAAGCCAGCCTTGGTCTTATCAACAATTTGTTTACAATTAAACATCAGGGAGTGAAAGATTACACTGTGACAATAGAGAAACCTGGTGCTAGCAGGTAGTTTTAGCACAGCTTGAAACAGGCTAAGAGATACAGTTGGTAGAATATCGTTGTAATCCCCTTATAACAGTGGCAACTGGGTCTCCATTTTCGCACCTATTCCCTGCCATAGATAATGAGCGGTCCCTTTTTGCCAGTTAAAATATCATTATGCCATTCACATGCATTCTGGATGTAACTGACCAGTATAACTCGCTGTTCTGCTTCTTAGTAACCGTTCATTTGTCATGAAATGCTACAAACCTTATTTAGTTGGTCTAGTAAGTTTAGCAGTCGGGTTGGAAATACTCGTGTTTCTACAAATGGGTACTGGCGTACTACATTCTACATATAAAGTAATCAAAACAAAATATGGTGAAATACCACAGAATTCAACTAACAAGACGAACAAAAAGGTAAGATGAATCTATTCAAATTTAAATACAGGTTATTAAAAGTTCTCTGCTGAATGGGCGGTCACTATCAGTGGAGGATAACTAGGTATCAGAAGCTATGATATCCACTTAGCTGAAATTAAATCATATCATTCTCATGATTTCAATGAAAAATATTATGACCAAATCGCTTGGCATGCGAGTGTAAATGCAGTGTGCTATGACTATGTGTATGTGCGAGAGTATTGCTATTAATGCTACAGTAGTGGTTTTTAATTTTAATTTTTGCAAAATTAATATATTTTCATTTTCAAGTGCAACGAGTGACATTAAAGCAGAAAATAAAGCAAATACACCAAAATACACCAACCTAGTACTCACTGGATTTGGTAATGTGTCATTTCTAGTATTCTGTCATTTCAATATGTGTATATCCAATGCAGCAAATTTCGTACAAAATATAACAGTTGGTTCTGGTTCTCGTGACGTCCGGTACGTCGAATGATAGGGCGCACATATCCATATAGGTATGTAATAACGTTTGCAGAATTTCTCTGCAGTGGAATTACCAATGGTATCCGCGGCATATAGCAAAAGCCTCAAGGCGATATTATTTACCTTCTGTATTCAAGGTCTTCCACCAGGAAAGGCTTACAATATCACAACCTCCATTAGGATCTCCCAGATCTCTTCTGCCAAAACGTGTGAAAATGGAAGACCGTTATCTCTTCCCGGTTGTACAATTTGCTGGTGGACCAAACTTCCAATATCGTCAGTTTAAAATTGCCATCCAAATGGCGGTAAATACCAGTCGTACAGTAGTTTTGCCAGACTTTAAACACCATCACACAGGAGCATATGAGGGAAGAGTCAGCTTTAAAGAAACATTTGATGTTGAGCATTTTCATAAATTCATACCAGTCACAACCATCGATGAATTCAAAACAATATGTGGTTCACATGTTGATAATGTAATAACAGCTCCCCAGCAAAGAAAACCGAAATCCACAGATGACCCCGTGATGAGTATATATCGTCAGCAGCAAAGATGGCTGAAAAGTGTTGGCGTTACTATTCCAGATATTGAAAGTACAAGTATACCTCGTACATGGTTAGAATATAATACTCGGACAGAAAAATTGTCGAAAGCGGATTGCGTAGTTTTGCTATCTCCAATTGATCTTGAAAAGTCTTACTTTCCTCACAAACGAGAAGTGGCAGATGCTATGGATAAGTATCTTATCAGGACAAAGTTTTTGAGGAAAGCTGTTAATGAAGTGATACCTCGATTGTGTGAAGGTAAACCAATGATGGGTTTCCACTGGAGGAACAAAACAGGTGAACGGTGAGTACTCTTAATGCACCTACATATATAAAGAATGAAAATAAGGAATAGACTAAGCTCATTTCCAATGACTTGCCTAAATCTGTCAACCTCTTGCAAATCATGTCAGCACCTATTGTGTATAATATAATATGGATTTTTCGTTTCATTATCTGATTAAAACCACCACCTGAGTCTGAGTGATATTTAGATGGAAAACGTACGATCAAACATTCTCCCCTATTTGGCTGTGTAGTCTTCCAGGTTTGTCAATGGACAATTGTACCTCAATTTCCCCAACCTATAACCATAGTAGTAGCTGTGCCCCTGAAAGAAACTGTTTAAACCTTTGCTGTTACGTTGTTAAAGAAAACTCAAATTCCTTCTCAGATGACATTAAGAAAAAAGCGAGGGCTCACCACACATATTTTTTTTATATATAAGTCAAATTGATATCAAAGTTAGTCATTTTAATTTCCGTTTCTCCAACCAACGAAAGTATTAACTATATGAGAACACTAAAATATTGTCAATTTCCTCTATGAATTGATTTATCAATTCAAAGAGGCCAGGATCAAGCTGACGTATGGTATACTTTTTGGATAGATTTTTAAAATTGTACTTTTCAGGGGATATAAGTCCCTAGCTGCATTCTAACTGCAATAAACCTTCTAGTAATATTTTAATATAAACGTATGAGCTGTGATATTTACATCTGTTATAGCCTTGATAACAAAACGATGGTCCGTAATCTCAATATAATGAAACAATATAGTGTGCAGACAAAATACCGACACTCGAAATGTTTTAATTCAAATTTCTCTGTATACGACGACCTTCTGTTGTAACAAGACCACTGTTGCACTAAACTATTTGTAATGTCTCCTAGTTATACATTCACGGGGAGAAGACTTAATTTTCTAGTACACTAAATGTAAAGTTGACCTTCTGCAACAATTAAGCGGTTTCTCTCTTAACTCTCTCCATAAAACATACCGCAATTTTGGTATTAACCTAAACTTTCTTATAAATGCTTATTTTTGTTGAATATTTTACTGTCAATTTTAATATGTCTATTTGTCAGGGCATTTTTTTATTTTACATGTGTCAACATACAAGGAGATTGAATAACTTTTGAAGGCTTAAAACAGTCATTGACATCGCTGTTTGCAATAGTCTACATTTTCCATCTTTACCCGTATCATGCTTTGATAAGTGTTTTCATATATCGTAATGCATACATGGTGTATTTAAATGAAACTAGCAACATTAAGGCACGATTTTGTCACTACTACCAAAAACTCAATTAACACCCTAACAGACGAAGTCGGTTTCTTTGTGGTTAATTGTGTTTCTAACCCTTTCAGGTGTAATAAGGGACATATATTTCATGAAAAACCGTCAAAGATTTATTAATATACCTCTAGCCCAATAACAAACGATGATATTAAAAGACATATAAGTAAGGTCTTTGCTCATTTTCAAAATGAACAGGTTTTTGTTTGTATGGCAAAGTTTTAAGGGACTTCAAGAATTGTCATTTTCTTGGAACTAGATCCCCGATGCGAATGTTAGCTTAAATAAACATTCTAGTATTTCTGTACAATTGTAAATGTTGTTTTATTAAAGTGGTGACAGCATTACTGAAAAACCACGACCTACAATCTCAATGGAAACAATTGAATATAACATTCTTACTCCAGTCATGGACTAGGATTTCTTTTGTGCTAATTATATACATATCGAATCGAACAAAAAGTGGTGGCGCTCTACTTCTTGTGTGTGTGTACCTTGGGGTATACATGGTATATTAGGATACTTGATTTATAGACCACTGCTGTGTGCTTTTCTCGATGTCGAAACAATACGAATAGCATCCCTGATTTACACTTCTACAGAATACCAAGGGACAAATCTCTTAAAAAACGGTACTATGAGGGCACTGTATTCTCAATATGCTGTTTGCAGGCTGGAATGGCCTATTGTCATGGAATCGAAACAGCACCCTCAGTGACTGATCTGGTCTGTGAGTTGCCTTTGTCTTTAGCAGACCATGAGGGCACATATTGTGACCACATGTTGCTGGGTGGTCAACAGACAGACCATGTGATCTAAGTCTTGAGGGACTGTTCCCTAGTCAACACAGCAGTCCACAGCCTACCCAGGCACTGTGAACAGCTATATTTGGTGTGATCAGCATTGTCCATATTTCTTGTAGATCTCATCATAAAACCTTGTGTTTTGTGAGGGACAAGGGTTGTCTCGAGGCGGAAGTTCACACTCACAGTATTAGCTGCTGTACTCTTAATGTGTCAGGGAATACTAGAGAATCGACATTTGTCATCGACGTTTAACCTGGTTTCTGTGTGGGTTTTGGGGCAACCCCCAATTGCACTACAATATTAAAAAAAAATCATCGCGAAGACCTTGACAAATTAAAACAATTGTAACAACACGTTATTCTGTCGTTAGCAGGACGTGGTTTCATTCACTGAGGTATTGATTTATAATCTGAGGTGGACATCTGCTTATAATGTGACCCTTCATAATATAACTTCTAGCTTTTCAAACAATTACTTTGTATCACAAGAGCTGCCACCGGACCCTTTGACATGTTTCATTTGTTACATCTATGCTACTTCTCATTCATTGCAGGTGTCGTGGACAGTTTGGATATGATAAAAATCCCAGATGTCATAATATAGCTCAAGTTCAACTGGACATATTAAAGACTGTATTAAAAGACATAAATGACATCATTGGAGAATATGAAATCGGTTGCATGTTTGTTGCCCATGCACCAAAGGAAGACAGCAAGGTGAAATGACACTGAACTATATATTTGTAAACTTTCTTTCTATTTTTAATTACCGCTCATTCGCTCTATTCATCTTCAACATGATGATATTGTACAACCCATAACACCAAAATAAAGCATTTTCTATATACCACAATATATTATAGCATCCATATCAAGTGTAAATGTATGCTCTTTCATTTGCTAATTCGTCACATTAGAAAGGCGCCAAATTCTGGGCTTGTAAATACAGCAGTATACACTATACTTTCACACTTGATATGAATGCTGCAAACGAGTGCAGCACACAGAGAAAGTGCTTTACTTCAGTGTTAGTCGTTGTAACGTGGAAGTAAACATGACAAATATAGAAGTATTTCTCCATCAGATATTTTTCAGTAGAATATAAAGACTATGGGCACACGAAGGCATAGTTCTATTACATCTATGGAATCTGCTACACGTGGATCAAAATGTTCAAATTTACCATTTGAAAGCCAGATAACAGACACTACAAAGCGCAACATTGACAAACACCTCAAGTACATTTTTTAGCACTACGTACAGCACATAGCCATACCGTAATATGTATTGTCAACGTTACTTTAAGTTTACTGAAGAAAAGAGTGAAACTGTTACCTCTGCAAATACATGTTTGGAACGCAACTTCAAAATGACAAAAACGTTGCTGATGTGACCTTGTCAACCAACACACATCATGTGATGTATTTGCTATGTCCTTCATTGCAGGATTTCATGAATGTGTTGTCCAGTAATTATTCATACATTATCACAATTGATGACGTCATCAATCTACACCATCCTGATATTGATTCCTACAATGGTAATGACTACTTTATCTCATTAATTGAACAAGAAATTTGTGCAAGTAAGTACCGTACTTATAGGTGCATCATTATAGCTAAAATGACGTTTGATTGGTGTTTCACTCTTGGGATATTACGTTTGTGACACAGAGCTAGTCAAAGTTCGACCCAAGACTAACAATAACAGAGACACAACAAGACATAGCAGGATCATTGGCCCAACCACATTGAACACTGATAAGCATTGCTATTCTTTCACAGTGCAGTAAAAACGGGCATCTAATGAAAACATTACATGGACTGGATTATGGTAATGGCTTCAATTGTTTATTTTCTAACTGATAATCAACAATTAAACTTAACTACTTCTATATCCCCACTGTGCACTATGTTAAGTGTTTCTTTTGCATTAGCAGTTGTCTGAGGGTGTGTAATAAACGAGTGAAACACCAAGCCTACATCATTTTAGCTGTACTGGTGATGATTCCCATTTTCATATTCCTGTACATTGTTTATAATTGGTGAGAGCAAGGAAACAATTTTTAATTGAAGATATAGTCTTACATTTACATTATGAATATGAAATATTATATCACAGCGATATATTTTATAGTCCATACTCAAATCAGAAAAGTGAACTTTTTTGTTAAGTTAATCTTCTTTTGTCTAATAGAGCAATAGAGTAGAGTAGAGTAGAGTAGAGTAGAGTAGAGTAGGATAGAGTAGAGTAGAGTAGAGTAGAGTAGGATAGAGTAGAGTAGAGTAGAGTAGGATAGAGTAGAGTAGAGTAGGATAGAGTAGAGTAGAGTAGAGTAGTATATATATATATATATATATATATATATATATATATATATATATATATATATATATATATATATATATATAGTTTTGGTAGTACTGGAACTCTTTCTTGGTTGTAACTCCCAAGTTACAATCAAGAAAGAGTTCCAGTACTACCAAAACTATTACGCTCTGCCACTGCGGTATAGAGCACTGTCTTAGCAGATTGATACTCACCGAGTTATATATATATATATATATATATATATATATATATATATGTATATATATATATATATATATATATATATATATATATATATATATATATATACATATATATATATATATATATATATATATGTATGTATATATATATCTTGAGAACATAAGGGAAATATGTATACAACATAAAAAATGTCGACTAAGAATTCAACATGGCCATTGATTTTTTTTCCAAAAATGTCTCAATTGCGATGATATGTAGGAGTACCTTATTGTGTATGTTTTCCAAAAGAGTTTTTGCTCAAACTGGTTATATAATTGTTGCCAAATATGCCAAACCTTCACAAATATATGTATATTTAAGATAGTAATTTCAATGTTTGCTTGGAAGGCATGTTTATATTTTGAATTAGCACCATCAAATTGCCCTAAAGAAAGCTGCTTTCCAACATTTACCGAAAATGGTCCATAACATTCAAATTTCTTAAGATTGGGACTAGACTATACTATTCTATTGCACTTTTTTTCTAATTATCTAATGTTGTCTTTTTAGGGTCAAAGGTGTTTATTGGTAATGGAAGATCCAACTGGTCTACATTTGTATTCCGGGAACGACGAGCGTTCGACAAAGGGCGAAACTATGATATAGTCACAGATTTTCAAGATATAGCAGACGATATAAAATTTCGTTATTAAATAGCTGAATTCACAATTCGTACAAAACATTAAATACAAATTTAGCTAGGTGAGCTTTGTGAATACGTGTTATCTCTGAAATTAAAAAAAAACAAAACAAAGAAAACGTGTTCATACATTTGTAGACACTTTGGCGCATATAAGATCGAAGTGATGAAACATTTTCTTTATCTCGTATTTTAATGATTTACTCCTGTAATTTCTCTACGTGTTTTTCGTCAATAAATCCATGTTTATCTTCCCTAAGGAAGTACAATATCATGCTTCTGTCTGTCTGTCTGTCTGTCTGTCTGTCTGTCTGTCTATCTGTTTGTCTGTCTGTCAGTCTGTGGACAGAATGTCACAAATACCGCTGTATCGATTCTAATGAAACTTGCTGCTCACCTTTCCTATGGTAAAAAAAAGAACTGATTAGATCGTGGTAAACATCCTATGAATAATAATGATTAACTATAGCCTAATTAACGATTTTCAGTAATTAGACTATCTATAAAGGGCAAGGTTTAAATGCTATATATAATTTGGTACATATATTTGTGATACCAAAGCGAACACATTTTTAATTTCAATTTTAGTTTTAATTAGCTATTTGCATATTTTTGATGATAAGACTTTGCGAAAACAGAATTCCGCGTGACCTTTCCTAATTTTAATATTGACCCAACGTTAAGTGAGCGTTTCACATTACATGTTGTGTTGGCCATGAATAGACCGCATCTGTTTGAAATCTTTCTCAAGAATTCGCCAAGATAAATTCATACTATCTCTTCCCCACTATCTCATTCTCAATCAAAATTGGAAATCTAGTATTTCTGTATTTCTATGTTCATAGTGAGGAACGTGTTTACACACCCGCATCTCAGTTTGCCGTGTGAGAGCGTGAAATGAGAAAATCTTCACCCAAGGTCAAACCAGGTCAGCTTCAACTCCCGGGTCAAGTCACCAGTTTGTTACCAAAAATCCTTCAATACTCAAAGACCTTGCCAATTTGTTACTATGGTAATACAAAACACGTACGTGAAATTGTGAAATTTGTCAAAAATCAAATTCATTGTGGTTTAAATTTCAGAGAGTCAGTTCGAAAGTAGGATAGAAATACTGTGTTTATTTTAGTAATAAAAATCACATATTCATATTTTATTCTATGGAATACAAACTATCGCATCATAGTTCATACTTTCCTATTTCACAAGTGATGTTTCCCACAACATGATAACAAAACAGAGCTCACCTTTAGGGGTGAATTCTCTATTTAAAAAAATAACGATTCATTTTCATATTACCCATAAGCACTAGCCCTTTTAATGAACAAATTATATAATACTATAGTCGTTCTCAGAAAGATTGATAAGACACGTCGTTTGATAGTTGTCACAGCAATATTCTGAAACAATAAACTATCCTGTCGATATGTTGTATACGTCAAAGCGAAATTTAAAGCACTATACTTGTAGTATTTGTAAAATAAATTTAAAGGCAGCATCTGTCACCAAATCTCAATAACTCCAGATTGATACACATGGAATGTTTCTAATTCCAGATTTCGACATCAAAGGTGTTGTCATAGACACTCTAACCTACCAACCAACCACCCAAGCTTGTAGGGAATTTGATACAAATGCATCAGTGTGTTGAATGCCACAGTATGTATTTAACACTTGAATGGTTTGATATTTTGTACTGCTTTCGAAAATAGTCAATTCTGTATTTTGTTCTGTATTGGTACTAGCGTATATGGATAATGTCTGTATGTATTCGGTTTACACATTCCATTTTTATGTGTCTTTCAGAATTACCACTTCAAAGCCAAGAGTGTATAACCTTGAAAACGTAACGACAGCCAGTTAGATGTAGCCGCAATTGACATAATCCATTTACTGCCAATGAAAACAGAATTATGACTTACGTTCATTCTAGACCTAACAACTCACCACGATCACATACTGTCCTGCTTATTAATAACTGATTTGTGTTTAGTCATACAACGCAACAACACTAATTACTATCGATTCAAATTAAACGATTGCTCCAAACGCAAACATGAAAAGTGTACATTTGTCAACTTCACACTTCATTCTCTTTTCAACAGATATACCTACTATTCAGAAAACGTGACCTTACGACACGTGAGCCTAATAAGAGGCCATAGGTACCTAGAAGTTTGTATCTCATCCCGTCTCTGTTCAATAATGGTTTTTTAAGTGTCCTGATGTAAATGGCTTTTACTTTTTTTACTTTACTTTTTACTTTATGTAATTGACAGAATGCTGGAAGACTTCTGATGCATTGAAGCCTGTGCGTATCTGAACACTAGTTTATTTAAGGGTTGTCAGTGGCCGAGTGGTTAAACCACTTGCCTCTTACCACTGCGGTCGGGGTTCGAACCCCATTCAGGGTTCGATTAAATTTACCACGCTGTAAGTAAGAAAAGTGTCGTTCAGTTTGACTCTACCGAACAACGCAGGTTTTCTCCGTGTACTCCAGTTTCCTCCTGCACTAACAATAAACCTTAACTTCCTCCTGTTATTGGGCAATGTATGTCTGCTGAATGGTTTACTAATAAATAAATAAATAAATAAATAAATAAATAAATAAATAAAAATTGGGGTTCCTTGACCTTGCAGTGCTGTTTTTGGACTTCCATTGTTTACACTATCTTGATCACAAGGTGATTAGACTCGCACAATAGAGGAACCGCTATCACCCCCTTGTGTAATCTACCACATTGAAGAACAATAGATGTAGTTTGCGTCTTAAGTTAGTAAACCATATAGACCCGTTAGTGGAGGGTCTATGTGGAGGGTCTATGAGTAAACTGAAGGTTCGATTATCATTGTCATAAGAGATGCAGTCGTCAAGATTGTCCCAGGCTAAATAATGAGAAGCGCCAACAATTGCATATCTATTATCTTTACATCTGCATAATCAAAATTGATTTTTATTGACGCTGTCCAGAGATTTTCCATTTTCATTGTTATTATCAAATTATATAAGACTGAAATTAAAGGAGGTGTTATATTCATTGTAATGGCTTTCCATATTGCAAAAAAAAGCAAAAAGCGAAAACACATACAAAACAAAACAAAACAAAACAAAACAAAACAAAACAAAACAAAACAAAACAAAACAAAAAAGCGAGACGTTCACTCTGAATGATTAGTTTTTCTACATTAATTGTTGTGTATGTCCTTACATGGTATTGCTGTGAATTTATGTTTGTAAATTTGTGAGGGGACAGGCTCAAACTAGCTGTAAGCTACTTCCCGACTTCCCATTTACCCACTGTTATAGTTTGTTTAGGGGTAAATAAACTGATTACAAATTATTTCATGTGATTACATATAACGTATTTAATCATGTGCACGTTAAATAAGAGTGCCGAAATATATTGATTATATTCACAAATATGATTTTACTATTATCCACACAAGTATTGAGTTTACAAAAAAAATATCACACAGTTAAGGAACGTGTGGGAGCATAATATCATTCGTATGTACTTTCCTTTCGTGGACATGTTTTAGGACCAAGGTAATAATGTTTGCGTGACCTTTCCGTATTAACAAAAAACAGCTGTGCCCTGTGATAAATTCTCTATGGGATACGATGCTGAAGTGAAATTAATTTACAAAGAATTAGGTGAATTGTCGCCACAAGTATCATCTGAATTGTACATTTACCACAGATTCGTATTTTGCTATACATTAATTATATACGATACGTACGTAGTGTATTCATTAGGCCACCGGCCCCTTTGCACACACACAAAAAATAAATAAATAAACATAACAACTAATTCTTGCTTTACTTCATCCCCCCTTTCGCAAGAGTAATATATATATATATATATATATATATATATATATATATATATATATATATATATATATATATATATATATATATATATATAAACATGGCAGTACCTAATGCAGTCAACAAAGTATAGCAAAATACAACGACGTGTGTTTTCTAAAAAGATTAGAAATCACTGCATTCAACTCTTTCCGCAGCTTCCTACTTTCTTTTCCGAGTTTTGAATTTTAATGTAATATTCAGATTATATTAAGAAAATACAATAAATTCCATCAAAGAATGACCAATCTAATAACAAAAAGTTAAATGTAGTGATGTACCTTGCAATTGTAGACCGAATATTGGGCATAACAGTTATAGATTCATGACACTAAACAAAATTTCATTATGTTCAAATGATACCAATAAACAATCCTAATATTTGTTATGTATGCATGGGTAAATGTATATGTCTGTATGTGTATCTCTGTAAATTTGAATAATTTGATTACACCTGTTCCACTACATACTTAGAATAATATCCTAAAGTTCTTAAACATTTTTTTTGTAATTTGGCACATCTTTTTACCAATTGAGGGGTACTATAGCCAATATTATTTGCATTCCGGCAATTATTATGTGTAGGAAGGTGGGTGCAGTACTCCATATGATTGCAAGACTTAGAATTCATGGATAAAATCACCAACCGTGACGTTAGGTGATGCAGGATAGGATGTACCATGGCAAAACCATGTTTGTGCCCATAAAAGTTGCCATTATAAACGTAAAGAACACAAAATAAATAGAGGACATTTTCCAGTTGTCTCCGTTTTATACTTCTATTGTATCATTAATTTTTGTAATTGTCTGCACAGCTGCGATTGCTCTCTGACATCATAAGCAAAACTGCGCATGCGTTCCGCAGTAGAGATATTTGGTATGTCCTTTCCGGTTCATACACATAGTAAAATATTAATATTTATGATAATAACATCCCCTAGCATCGTTCCTTGTTATGCAAATAAAAAAGATTACAGTAAGTCCTTCATAGATGAAAAGGGGCTGGATACGTTATATACAGTTAAAAAAAAACAGTGACCGTGTCGATCCAATGGGTTACTTGAAAACTATTTTCCTTGGCCTTGTTTGTGCCGTTGTATTGGTTGAGTTTTTATTATATGGGTTCTATGGCTTTTTTGAGTTCGGCATTTTAGGCAATCACTGGAGGAATGGTGTGACTCTTAATGATCTGTATGATGGACACAGCGATGATCAGTCGGAGGTAAGATGTTGAGTCTAACGTAAAGTTACAATTTAGCTGTGAAATATTATTGTCCTGGCTCATGACTAAAATTCAGGGATCTTCTCTATTGTCGAAATAAGTCAAGATCAATCAACTGCCTTGTGAATAGATAAAGCAAATATCAGGAATTCAAATCCTTCAAAATCAAAATTGTTTTGGTTGAAAACGAATATGAAACGAAGCTGACATGAAATTATTCAGTTGTGTACATAATGTGGGGGAAGGGAATTATAGCAGTCTCGATATATCATATCATTATTATAATATGCAATATGCTGCCTGTCGTTTGGATTACAACTATTTCCATGTCCCTGTTCTGACTCTACATACAAACTAATCATGTTTAGTTTCACATTGCATTGCATAGATTTCACTGTACCGAAGTTTTACGTTCAAATGTTAACGTGCCATGTCGCAGTCAGAATAGACGATTTGTCTGTGAAAACACGTAGAATCACATAGAAACATTATCCTAACGTAGAAATATCAAGAAATTAAATTTAACCATCAACATGTTAGCTATTGTTATCCAATATGATTTAATCTAATTGCAAACAATTATTGATTTCTTCACGATGACGTCATTAGTTCTGTAATCAGTCTGATTCACGGTGGAATGATATATATATATATATAAATATATATATATATATATATATATATATATATATATATATATATATATATATCTGTGTGTGTGTGTGTGTGTGTGTGGTACTGCTTCAAAAACTCACGTTCTTCGTACTCACTCAAGTGACAAGAGCAGAGCATTCAAATATTGCTTGTAATTGGATGTTTTTTTTCCTTTGGGAACGCAACTTTTTATCTAGCGTTAAGGCCCTTAGGGTTGCTGGGAAATCGCATCTACAGAAAATACAATACCCGAATTTGTTTGAACTGGCAAAAAAAACAGTAATACAACACATTTGTGGGACCAGATGTGTTATAATGTATACATTCATATATAAATGGTTAATCACCAAGACCAACACAATTAGGAACTTAATTCTCATATTGCAACATACGTACATGTAGCCATTATCACAATTAATATCGTATTTCTTCATGCAAACTGCATGGAGCATAGAATGAAATGTATAGACTTAATCCAAGGAATGAGGATGATATTTGGCATTACTCGGATTTTCACCCTTCTTCTGTTATTATCAGGCGACTGTTAAATTGAGATTGTCAAGGTATATATGTCTGTATTTATTACGTAACAAGTTGGTCGGACTAAACTATTCCTTACGGGGGTTATATATATATATATATATATATATATATATATATATATATATATAGATATATAGATATATCAGGTTAAAATGTTAAAATAAGTTCTTTGTGAATATTTCCAAGTCGTACCAAGCAACACAAACGTACTAATCAAGAAATAGAGATTGCGACAAAGGATGAATTTTAATGATGATGCAATGAGCTGATGCATTTGTAACCGTCTCGTTCCAATGAGCTATCCATCTGACAAAGCCTCATATAATAAGCCGTGTCGCTCGTGTGTTTGCGAGCATTTCGGTATAACATCAATCAAACAATCTATACAGATTAAGGTAAAAGAGAAAATTCGATCGTAGGACGTGCAGAGACTGGTTTTCTCTAGATCTACAAAGTATTTGCGGATATAATATATTATATGAAATGATATCCACATATTATTTGTGTTCGAGTAGACATTGAAGCAAAGTGAATTACTTCATCTCGTATATCTGTGTGCATAGGGAAAGATGTGAACAGAAGAATCATTATGTATTTATATTTTATGAAGTATTATTTCAGACGACACGTACAAACACGTTACAAAGCTATGATACGTGCTAAAGCCATCGTTATTTGCTCTCATCTAATTTGTATTTAAGTTGACATGTGTACGTCTAGGCATATTTTGTAATACTTTATAATATAACTCTCTGAAAGAATGTCAGAGAGAGAGAGAGAGAGAGAGAGAGAGAGAGAGAGAGAGAGAGAGAGAGAGAGAGAGAGAGAGAGAGAGAGACAGAGAGACAGACAGACAGACAGACAGACAGACAGACAGACAGAGACAGAGAGACAGAGGTAGGCATACTAAGGGGTTTCATTGGTCCAGTCTTTATCTGGTGAGATTATAGCTGCTAACGTGTTATCTAAATGAGCAAACAAACTTAAATTTGTATAACGGAATACTGGAAATTTTAATCTGAAAACAAAGAAATTACTTGTCTCGGCTTTGATTCAGTGTCATTTCGACTCTACCTGTTCATCTTGGTACGATGGTCTCACAAAGAAGTTGAAGGGTTGACTACAAGTTCTGCAAAATAATATCATGAGATACATACTTAATGCAGCTGTTCCTAGAACCCACATTGGATATAATCAATTTAAAATTGTATGTATGTTTCCAGTAGAACTCAACCAATTAAAACTCAATCATATGTTCAACATAAAGCATTGTGCTCCTGAGTACTTAAATTGCAATGTAGAAATGGTCCGTAATCGGCACAGTTATAGAACAAGAGCGAGTGAACTGTCATTTGTTGTCCCAAAAATCAGTGGTATGGGTTAAAGTTCGTTCGCCTACACAGTCATCGGTCTTTGGAATAGCAGCACCAACCACACATGTACCTGGGAATTTGACATATGTAGATAGTTTCAACTTTTGGCCGGCGACAATTCTTTTTTCGAAAATCCTTCCCCCCCCCCTCGAAATCATATGCTGAACCCCTTAGGCTTGCACTTCAATCTATCAATCTTGCTCTGTCAATATTTGAATATTCTAATTTGAAATAAATGCTTTAGCATAACTCCTTAGAATGAAATATCGAAAACTGATCCTAATATAACCAGCTATTACTTTATAGCCGTCGTTTTTAAAGTGAAGATTTGTTTATATAATTCCTCAACAGGAAAATAGGACAGAAAGAGGATCCCAAATTATTCCTGGAAAAAGCATTCTACTGAATTCCATACGGATCAACATTCCTGAAACGACAACAGAATTGGAAGAAATTGAAAACGAAAGTAGTTCCGTGAGTTCTAACGCGTTGTTGGAAGAAAATACTTCTGTAGTGAATTTCATTCCGAGTACGTCTATTCGGAGTTCCACCCCGAGTACTTCGCCCGTAGAAATTAACCTCCATCGGTCAACATCAGGATATTTTACCTACACTCTCCCCCAAGAAAGACGACAAAAGATGAAGAATCGTTTTCTCATTCCGATTGTACATTATAATGGTGGGCCGAATTTTCAATACAGACAATTCAAAACTTCTATGCAGATGGCAGTACACACAAACCGAAGCATCGCCCTGGCAGATTTCAATCAACACCGGACAATGGCTTACGATGGCAGGATACTTTTCAATGATACTTTCAATGCTGATGTTTTGAACGACTTCATGCCAGTTGCCACTCAGAAGGAAATTCGGCAGCAATGTGGTAAATATATCAATGATGTCATAACAGTTCCCTACTACAGAGGCAGGCCATTGAATTTCCTTCTTCATTCATACGACCTGCAAAGAGAATGGTACCGTAATATTTATGATATACTTATACCAGATTATGAGATCGCTGTACAGCAAGTAAATGCCTCATATGCCGTCAAGAAAACCCATTCTGCAAAGTGTGCCGCCTTGATAAGCCCCGAAGCATTCGAACATTTGCGGTATCCAGAAATGGACAAAATATCGGATGCAATTGACGGTCATATGATAAGAATACCTGCTATTAGGAATGCTATCTCTGACGTCATGCCAAAGCTGTGTGGAGGAAAGCCAATTGTAAGCTTTCACTGGAGAAATAAGACTGGAGAAATGTAAGTGGCGTGTATGTAGTACCTCGAACCAAAGTCTGATTTTTGGAAATGTCATTCTTAATTGGCTTACCAAATATTGCAATTATACTTAAAGAAACTTTGAAATGTAACGTTTGTGTACGATACATATGATCCGGTAGTGTTGAACTCAGTTATTTCAATATAAATTTCTGTACACGTGCCTGTTGGTGAAATCAACATTATTAATATTATAAATGATGACACCATGTTAACGCAAAGTGGAAATATTAGGTGGATCATAAGTGACATAAAGGCCGTTTTTCATGAATTCATATCAATCTATATTTATTTATTTATTTAAAGTTATTAATGTTAATGTTTAAGTATTATTGATTGTTGTTTCTCTAGAAAACATGGCACACGTGTCTTTCAATACCATCATGTTTGTGCATGTGTGGACGTGTGTGGATGTGTTTTTGCGTGTGTGTTTGTTCTTTGTGTATGTGTATCACTGTATGTGTATGTGTACATGTATGTGTCTGTGTGTGTGCGCGTGTGCGCGCGTGTAAGTGTGTGTGTGTGTGTGGGGGGTCTGACTTCGAGTTTGTTAAAATAAAAACAAACAAACTGTACACCAAAGTAGACATTTAAGTTATTTCAACTGTATTTATTCTTGACCTCCCATCAATTATTGAAGCCCATCAGTGCATTTACTTTGCAATGATAAAATATTTATTGTAGTATCCGTTTATTTATGTGTGTTAATAATAAATGCACAAATGGTGTACTGTACACAGTTTAGGGTTTTCCGTCAATAATGCCATGAATCGTGTTACCTATGTGTTTATCAAATAAAACCCCGTAGACCTGAACACGTGTCACTAAAAATGATGAATAACATGTACAGAATATAATGCCAATAATTTGCTCAATTCAGTAACAATTAATGTTTCGGTTTTCAATTAGGTGTCGCTACCATGACACAGGCAGATCACGATGTGATACTCTACTTCAGATGCAAGACAGAATAGTGAAGAAGATGGCCCCTAGAATACAAGACGTTATAAAAGAAAATGGCATTGGGTGTTTTTTTGTAGCATATACACCGGATGAACCCAGCGTAAGTAGAAATTTAATTGAATACATTAATCACGATAGGGACGAGCTGTCACTGTATCATTTGCGTCGTAAAGCCTTTAAGCTCATTAAAAGAATGAGACATCATGTGGATTGTTCTTTGTGTAAGTGTACGTGTGTATATATATATTATATATATATATATATATATATATATATATATATATATATATATATATATATATATATCTGTGTGTGTGTACATTGCTGTATGTACATGTATGTATGTATGTATGTATGTATGTATGTATGTATGTATGTATGTATGTATGTATGTATGTATGTATGTACCAGCTTGAGTCTTTGAAAACTGTATTAGAACAGAATCAATTTTAAAAATTGCGATAACGAATCAGTCATTTTTTTACATTTCTTTTTCCCTATAGAATATACTGGCCATGTTATCTGAGAGTTTTGCAAACATAATCACAATGGCTGACGTCATTGCGCTACACAATCCGTATATTGATTCGGTTATTCGTGATGGTTACTTTATGTCCTTACTTGAGCAGGAGTTATGTGCACGTAAGTTCAGAGGTCATTTCTGGCTCCGTTCTTGTGGGGGACGGGGACACATTCTCCGCTTTCCTATGTTGGAAACGCTGAAGGCTAGAGCAACTCAACAAAACAACCACAGATAGTTTTACAACATCACGTAACATTTTGTTTAAATAATCAAAACCTATTTTCAATAACCTATGGTGTCCATTTTCGCTATGTCTGGTAAATACATAATTAAGATCACAATTCGTTAAATCTTTCATTGAAATACGATTTGAAAGAGTACGTCAACACCAATATGACAAATACCTTATCTATGTTGTGTCTTTATTTTTTTAATTATATTTTTGGAAAATACCATATATTTTACATTATAATCTTCCAGTTTTGGTTATCTCCTTCAAAACGCGCGGTTTACAAGTGAAAGTATCGCAATACTTGTTATTCAAGATTTTTGAAATTTCCTTTTAATATTATCAGCAAGAATATCAAAATATTGTAAGAAGTTTAAAAAACCTTAAATAAATCAGAGGGTATTCAAAAAAAGGTTGACTACTAATATTGACTCAAATTTCAGAGTCTGATACTTTTTATTGATGTACAGTTTCTTCTGTACTGAGTTGGTCAATTAATATCAGTTATGAGTGTACAACAGATATATTATCGAGTAGACCGTATGTATGTATGTATGTATGTATGTATGTATGTATGTATGTATGTATGTATGTATGTATGTATGTCTGTCTGTCTGTCTGTCTGTCTGTCTGTCTGTCTGTCTGTCTGTCTGTATGTATGTATGTATGTATGTATGTATGTATGTATGTATGTATGTATGTATGTATGTATGTATGTCATACAAAATTTACATTCCAATTAACAGACTATAGTTAATGGTCCATGTCTCTGATCTTGGAGGATTTGTCTGTCTAAAAACTTCCTTCATTATTTGTACTGTTGTTTTATAGGAACAAAGATTTTCATCGGAAATGGTAAATCTAATTGGTCAAGTTTTATATTCAAGGAGAGACGAGCATTCGACAAAGGACCAAGCCTTGACATTACAGAAGATTTTCCAGAGGTCATAAATGAGATACATGACTGTTTTAAATAATGAATCCCATGGTTTATTACAATATCTCCTGTTATCAGCTGTTACTCAAGGATGCAGGATCGTGCTGACTTATTGCCTAATTGAGCCCCCCCCCCTTACTGGACATGAACAAAACCACCCATGTGGTGATTGACAGAAAAATACGTTTGTAGTAATGTGGATTATGCTCTATTCTGTGTAACACATTTTATCAAAATATGATGATAGAGTTCCTAAATGTTCAACAAACTTTGTGGAATCGACCATCTCAAAGCTTTCGAAGCTTTTCTGTGATGATACAACTTGCTATTCAAACTATAATTCGTACAATGACAATATTAAATCATCTGCCTTTTGAATATAATATCAAAATACACAATTAAAAATGTATCGTAAGCTAAATATTTGCAATATAATCACAAAAGGTGCAAACTACTCGATCATTTAAATTTTATATGATCGTTTGCATTCCCGTCTCTGTAATTAATTTCATATGTTATATTCTGGGGTGTCTTGATTTAACGTTTCGGTGTCTAGGTGGTGTAGTTGTAGGTATATTAGCAGAACGTAAACGATATTCCACTCTATCTTTCTAGGGTACCGGGATCATACCAGCTTATCTAAGTAAGGAGTTAGCCACGGGTATCGTCACTCACATGTACGCTCTTATACTCAGACACGCACACCAACAGTTGCGTGTGAATCAAAATCTAATCTGGGAATAGGAATCCAGAATCCTGAATGACTTTAATCACAGTTACATTCTCATATCATAAAGTCTGAATGACGTTATTTGTTCTAAATATAAATTTGTTTAGAAAGACGATCTTTCACCGAGATTCATTGTTGTCCGAGACACGGCGAACATTCCACTAGAACATTTAAGAATGAGATCTAAGATCATGCCATATTTACATTTTCCATGTGTAAAACAAGTGTTGATCACGCTATTGGAAAAATTGGATATTAATCTGAATTCAATAATCAACAAGTTATCTTGTTTACAAGTACTAATCTACGTTGTTTAATCAAAACACTTGACAATTGGTAGCTACTAGAGATAAATGTAATTAAAATAGGATTAGTAGATAAATCAACATGTTAGTAGATCACGCTGATGTTAGCTCCTGTTTGTAAGTGAGTTGCACAAAGGTAAATTATACGTTAATTTTGTTAGAATATGCCAAAATTCCAAATGACATTTCTGGATCGTAAGCGTACACTTAAACCTCATCTGTGAACTTTCTCTTCGGCCAACACTGTAGAATTGAAACATGCTGCTACATTCTCATAATTGTGAAATTCAACAGATATGGCATTAAAATTGTTTTATCACCAAGCAAAACTAGTGTCATTTCTTGTCTTTAAACAATAACTGTCTAGATCTATCACCCTGATTATAGTCCACACAATGTTAAGTACTGTAGACATATTGATGTCAACATATTTTGAAACGAGGACCCAGTCCACAGCCTGGAGGTGGCATTGTGAAAAAGAAAATAATTGTCTGTTTCATGGCCTCAAAGGATAGAGTAGGTATGTCGGAATTTTATTTTATTTTATTTTATTTTATTTTATTTTATTTTTGTTTTATTTTATCTTATCTTATTTTATTTTATCTTTTTAATTAAACAAAATATTACTTCGACCCAAAACCAAACGAAATATCGGTCAAAGCACCTCTTCTCTGATAGTTTGATGAAATATGTACAGGCATCGCTGGCAAAAAGAATATAGACATGCATGGAGGTCAGGAAGACAAATAATGTCGTGTTAATGGTTACAAATGTTTAGTCTCGGTGAGTTAAACTAGGGTCGGTCGGGTTATCAGAAACACACATTTTTGTCTGTTTTTTGCCGAATCATTTACATAATAAAGTACCAAATGCCCATTTAGGTAACCTTAAATCATAATTTGATCAGACACGAAAAGTTGGGTGTCCTATAGAAGACAGAATCTTTTCGAACAAATAAACCCACTAATAGTTAGGGAAATCTTTAATTTAAATGTGTTTATGATGAAAATAAAAATGTTCTAAAATCAGGCTAGATAGGGATAGATGTAATTGCTGCAAAATATTAAATAAATGGATATACAATGTTGTATTTTTAATTAGCTATTATAGGAAATACTTGTTCCATGTTTATGATACCAAATATGTGTTTTCTACATTCCACATGAGCACTATATCAGAGGAAGCAATACGTAGAGTTTGCCATTCACTCTATTCGTAATAGATAGTAGCAAATTATATAGATGTGGGGGTCAGACTCGACTAGCATTATGCTATTTTTATAATTCACATTAAGCTTACCTAATTTACCGACCTGTATCTATTCTATTGTGCAAACTGTAAATCCTATATATATGGTAATGGTAATAATCTACATATCATTATCATTATTATTATTGTTATTGTTATTATAGATATTTACACACATCTCTTAGGTATATTAGTTACAACAGTCTATTCGTTGAATAGTTAAGTACTTCGTTATAGAACTTATACCGGACTCTACATAACGCAGTACATAATATAAACAGTTCATAATTGAAGGGGAAACCATTCATACTTAGTGGTATTTGTATCACACATTTGCTGTTAAACGCATAATGCTCTTTCAGTTCAAACACAGCTGTGTGTTCGAATGATTTACACTGCAAAATGACGAACATTCTTCTTTTTGCCCACATTATTTAATTAAGCTGTTCGTGAATGAAGTATCACGACATCACAAAGGATGCATATGAAATTACACCATACAACTGCTAAATAAATATATAATCTACTTATCAGCTAGTGTATATACATATATCACACTGGACTTGTACAAATACATACAGATGATTGAAGTGTTCAGATTTGGTCCGGAGTATATTGTTCTATAAATATATCCGCAAATACTTTTCAACCATTGGTATTCATACCATAAACTGATATATATTTGGCCAGAATTTGTCCACAGTAGTGCACATAAATTGCCTGTGGTATTACATCCTTTCTTTATTTTCAGGGATAATGTAATTTAATTGTTAATTAATTAATTGCAATATCTATGGACTCCTGCTAACGGTTAAATATGAAAAGACGGCAGCATTCCAAAGGATATAAACGCAGGGGAAGGTGAACAGTACTGATGGGCACACTGGCAAAATAAATCATGTGATTGCGCTGGTGCTAAAAGTGTGGTGATTAAAATTGTGTAGTCAGTTTGGTTAAAAAACGTCCACGTCTAACTTAAAACCATGATTATAGTACTTTACTAAAATCACACACACACACACACACACACACACACACACACAGACAACCAACTACCTACCGACCAACCAACCGACCAATCAACCAGCAAACAAGTAAAAGGTACAAACAAACAAACAAACAAACACACACACACAAACCGAAATTGATTCCAAGAAGTCAGAGTTAACCCAATGCATCTTTTTTTTATTTGAATTTTAATGAAATGTACTACAGATAGACAAGAATTATTTTTTTATGTGTGAACAGACTGGAAATTGTGGTTATCTTTTTTCCTTAGCATAATCAGTTCTTCAACCTAGCATCACATAACTTCGAATATGCTATAGAGTATTTCAACAAACATGTCAACAAATAAATTAATGCAGGACAAATATATAGTGAGTAATACATCTGTTGTAGTTGCAGGCCATTAATACTTGAATTCTATGTTAGAATAAGAAAGCAGTAAGAAAAGTCGAATATTACATAAAAGAAAGAACGAACGAAAGGAAAACAGAAAGGAAAACAGAAAGAAAGAAAGAAAGAAAGAAAGAAAGAAAGAAAGAAAGAAAGAAAGAAAGAAAGAAAGAAAGAAAGAAAGAAAGATCAGGCATGGAAGCATGCATGCATACAGACAGGCATACATACATACATACATACATACATACATTCATACATACATACATACATACATACATACATACATACATACAGACAGACAGACAGACAGACAGACAGACAGACAGACAGACATATTGATTCACATTTCTTATATAATATGTAAACAAAACAATTTCCCAAATGTACTTTTGTAAAACACGTCCAGCATCTGTACTATATAATAGCTGCAAAATTAATATTATAACTTTTTATGTCTGTGTTGCTAAAAGTAAATATTCTTCGACATAGGTTATGTGTGCGGACGTTAGATTTACTTGATTTACTTGATTATCATATTTCTTGTGATACAAGAAACTAACATCTTTCGGTGTTGATTAATTCCAAAAGTCAGTCTTGAAGTTCATAGGTCAGCAAAATCACTATATCGTCGGTATAAGTTTGTGTCACGATATTGGTATTCATAAAGTGAACGTTAGAACATCTAAACAGGTGAGATACAAGTACATTAATGTTGCGAACCTTCGTGGTGGGAGATACTACGTTAATATTGCCAACCTTCGTTTTACTTGGCAAGGGGCCTACAGCATTGCGCATGAGTGTACTAATGGATGGATGTTTCTTTGCATACCACACAGAGCTACGTATACTTCCCAAGGCTGTACAGTAAAGTGCCACATCGTTGCATCACAGTCCTGAGATATTCAGGTGTTTAGAGTTAAAATAGGAGGTGATTTGTCCTTGTCTTGTAATTAGTTAGGATTACATATACATTGCACATTTTTCAGAGAAATTCATGGTGATATCGTAGTTTCTCCTCTTGCCAAAAACCATTCTTTCTTGAAAGACAAAGTTTGACCAGTTAGAATTGTAATTACCAATAAACGAGTATGCTCCTGAAAAATCATAAAAGAAATGAATTGCAAGTATCATTATTGATTTACTATATATATATATATATATATATATATATATATATATATATATATATATATATATATATATATATATGTGTGTGTGTGTGTGTGTGTGTGTGTGTGTGTGTGTGTGTGTGTGTGAAAACAACATTTGGGAGAAAAAGCTTACGTATTAAGATTCCATGACTGCATAATATAGCAGTACGTGACGTTGAATTCGAATGACCAAGCAATATAATCAAAATAATCTACTTGTGTATAAATATACATATTTTGTTGAATGGATCAATCAAGTTATATAATGATACTTACGTGCGCAAATTTCTTGGTCTACCAAGGATAGAATATAATCGTTATTTAATATTGTATCGATGTAAGGGTCATGTAGGCGTATGACGTCATCAATTGTGATCACCTTCCTTGCCATATATGTTAACAGAATTCTTGAAATTTCCTGTGCCGAATAGCAAATAAATGAAATAATAAAATTAAAATCTGTATTAGCAATTGGCGTTTGGTGGATTATTATTTCGATGTGTATGTAGATAAGATGTATATTAGTATATATAGAGTGACTTACATGTAAACATTTTGATATCGATGGTACTGTTCTTTGACATTAAGCTGTTTTACAAAGTGCTACGCTTCATATTGTCGCGTTTTCCTCAAATTCATTTCAATTTCTGGTCAGAAATTAGAGATCTCATAGACTTGCCAAATCTATGGTAGGGATGATATCTATCTTTACGCAGAAAACAGGTGGCGACTTGAGCAAGTGTTGTAATTATAAGTGATAGTCGCTATTTTAGAGGCAAGTATCAACAAAAGCATTGCAGCTCATACATTTTAAAAACAGTTTTATTGCATTTTTTAAAACTAAAAAAGATAATTCCAGCAAAATAAATGAAAACAATAATAGTATATGCATAGTTTTACTTACCTGAGATTCAAAAGGTGGTTTAGATATATATAAACAATTGATGCGATGTTCTCCTTGACTGATAATTGTTTTGATTTTAAAAGACACGTGCTTCATACATTTTTCTTGATTCTGTAGAAGACTTTCACATCTCATGGAATTACGTTTTCCCAGACTTCCAATTTGACATCTATAACATTTACCAATAAAGTCATTTGAAAAAACATCTTCATAGATGACGACTCTTTGAATCACGTTTCTGTTCATGTCTTATACTAAGATGTTTAATAAATGGTTGATTATGCCATTTTCTTTCAAAGTGATTAATTTTAAGTATATTTCATCCAAATACTAAACTCGAAAATCACAACAATTCATCCGTCTAAAATTAGTTTCAGCATAACTAACTAGACAAATATTATTTCTTCTAAATCCGGATCCAGCTGTGTCATTTTGTCATACGTCTCCTAATGCATCCGTCATCCGATTCACATTGGCATGTGTTGGGGTCCTACGCTCAGAAAATCTAGCTATTGATTTAGAGCGCTACGAAAATCTAGCTAGTGACTTAGGGCGTTCAACCAAAACTTTGGTTGAAGACTGTTTCTCCAAAATATGGCGTTATGCAAATAAGCTACTGTAACATGTAGATACGCCATGATAGTCTGAACCTCTGGTGTGTAAGCGTTTACGTAATGATAATGACCGCGACATATGTATTTTGTTGATAAACAAAAAGAAACCCACAATATTTATCTAGGCATGCGTACAGGACGAACCCTACGCTTTAAAATTAAGCAATAATTTCATACTCACTTTTCACCGGTTTTATTTCTCCAATGTAAACCAACCACGGCCATATCACTGCACAGTTGAGGCATTATGTTGTCGACCGCTTGGCGTAGAGCGGTTGTTCTGACCAGGTATTTTGACACACTATTTGATATAAGGTCCTTATCCGGGAAGTCTACATTCTCAAATCTATAGGGTGACACCATAATAACACACGGTGCTTCATTCTGCCATGTTTCTTCCATCGATCGAGGAGTGCGGACTACATCTGGAACGGTAATCCCAGCCCGCTTACTTAGCCAGTCTTTATGTAAATCCGATAATTTAAAATGTTCTTCCATAATTTCGCTCTCATTATAAGGCATGGTCAAAATGTTATTAACTTCAGCACCGCATTTGTTCCTGAATTCCTCGATACTCATAACAGGTATGAATTCATTTAACACATCGACATCGAAGGTTTCGTTAAAAGGAACTGGACTGTCTTCGATGTTGTTACGGTGATGTTTAAAGTCTGCCAGGACAATCGTTCTATTAGTATAAATAGCGACCTCAGCGGCAATCTTGACCTTCCTGTATTGAAAATTTGGACCACCGCTGAAGGCAAGCAAGGGGAATAAATAACGGTTTTTCATTAACGAGCGTTGTTCGGGTGATAACGAGTACTCATGGTCTTCAGTATTTTCCATTTCGGAGAATCTATCGTTCTCAAGTTTCAACGGTGATATCAGAACCGACTCGTTCTTCGCATTTTCCTGAAATCCAGGAGAGTGCATTTTCTCAAGTAATGTGACCATACTGTCCATATTAGTTGGTTTCCCTTGGTGACCTGTAACATCTGTTGCCATGGGTACAATGGGTTCGGTCTGTGAACAACACGACACAAGAATCTGCTCTAACTATATGTGGAAGTTACAAGACTTAATTACAACTTGTAACCATAAGCATTATTCATCATCCCTTCACTCTAATAGCGCTCTCTCTCGCTCTCTCTCTCTCTCTCTCTCTCTCTCTCTCTCTCTCTCTCTCTCTCTCTCTCTCTCTCTCTCTCTCTCTCTCTCTCTCTCTCTCTCTCTCTCTCTCTCTCTCTCTCTCTCTCTCTCTCTCTCTCTCTCTCTCTCGCAATTCCTGAACCAACACCCCATTATCGTCGCGGAAGAAGTACATACAGTCTACCCCAATAGTCATAATCACACAGTCCCTGAAACGCATAACACATAATATGTACACACCCTGAAACAAACACCTTGCTGGACAAAAATATTTAGGTCTGGCTCAAAAATAATCTCACCAACAGAAATATTTTTGAGCAAGACGCTAAATTGTAGCAAAGTTGGTAAAAAAAAATGTTGAGGGAGACAATGAAATGTAGCATTGATGTTAAGATTTGTGTTGATCCTGCTGACATCTGGTTACGGGTTTAGTTTAATTCTGTTTTACGACACAGGTAAAAATCTGATGATTACAATCATAACAGTCGTGTGAGAATCGCTGTATTTGTTTACATGTAATGATTTAGCTATCTAGCTAGGAGGATAACCCCCTCACCCGTACTGTTTGGCATGAACAGTATGTACAACCATGAGACTCCATTGATTAAATACATGTACTCTGTTTGCCGTCCGTGAACATCTACAAGCAAGCAGCCAGAAAGAAAAAAGAACACAGGAAAACCCCACAATGCTAGCACTTCATATAAATTCACTTTTCTGTTTATTCATTTCCTGTTTTGCACTTAAATCTACTAGACAGGTGAAATATAAATATAAAAATCCAGAGTTGGATTGTCTTAAACAATTATTTATAGATATGTTAGTTGTTATGACAATATTTAAATGGTTTTGACATTTACAATCACACAAAAAATGGCCTTACGTGGAAATTTACACAAAACGAAATGTGTTCTTTCTTCTTCTAAATCTGCCGACAAACCTACCCGCACACTGTACCCATCACCATGACAACCAACGAATTTAATTGATACGCCTGAGACTGTTTCAAAAACTTTATCCTCATCTACTTTGATTCCATTTTAATGAAATAATGTATCAGCTGCTGCTATGTATGTTTCTAAAGGTCAAAGGTTAAACTATTTCAGCGACAGAATTAAGATACAAATGTATCAATAAAGTGTATCAGGTGTCGTCAGTATGCATCATTGTAATGGATGGATGGATGGATAGATGGATGGATGGCTGGATAGATGCATAGATACAGTACATATAAGCCATGCCAAAGCCTGGGCTGGTAAGAGCGCCCTCAATTATCAAGGAACCCTCTCGAATATCAGACCAGATATATAAACATCAGTATAAATATATTATATGTATAATTCGAATCGTTTCAAGATATGTGTACGTTTGGTCATGTTCATACATGTTTTCCTTTTTTTATACAATTGAACAAAATGTTGAAGGAATCCCCTTGTATAAAATAGTACACACATTGTAATGATATTGAAATACAATGATTTAAAACCGTGTCTATAACTATAAATTCGATATGACTGTGAACGTTCCGAAATTACGTTCACAGTAGGACGAAATCTCTGACAGAACGTTTTCCTCATGCACTTACAGTAATTAAACTATTTTGGTTGCAGGGCGATGACATCCACATAACCAACTATCACCTACTTGTAGGATATACCACATGTAACAAAATATGTGTTTTTCTTAGTCTGCCGATGGCATGTTCTCCGTAGTAATACTTAAACGACGGTGGGAAAATACGAGAGTTGTGTGTGTGTGTGTGTGTGTGTGTGTTTGTATACATATATGTGTAAATTATAACCACTGAAACACACAAGCAGTGCAACTGAGTAAGACCTTGCTTTGAACATTCTATCTGTCATTATACGAAATCAATGATAAATTCCACGTTACAGCTGATTACGAACCCCGTGGATTATAGCTAGGCGCGATCAATTAAATTCTTTGTTTGCCATCAGCGTGACGACGTGGGTAATATTGTCGACAGATTTTCAAAAAAAAACCCACATTTCAGTTTGCACAATATTTCGGCGCCAGGCCGTATTTCATACTATTGCAATGGAAAGATCATTCAATATAACTACACATGTATCAGTATTGTTTGCACTGTGACATTCTATTAAGTAAAAATACAATTCATGAATTTTACATGACAAGGCTCCCACTGTGTTATTTATCTGTGTTTTTTTTCACCTGTCTGCTAGGTTTTGATAAATTCAAGGACGACTTTGTCATAATCATTTCTAGCATCCAAATAAAGTGTAATATAGCACTGGTTTGAATTGTAAGACTAGCATGTAGTCTTTTCATTTCCAACTGTACTCAATATGTAAACAATGTTGTCAGCTGACAAACACCGAACTGAATTCACTGCAGCTGTGATTATTTGTATCTATTGCTCTAGCTAAGGGGCTGGGCATTAAAGTTCAGTATAGGACAAAAAAAACTAAGTTCTTTATCATAGACCTCAGAGGCCCCCTTCCCCTACACCCACTTCTAACGAAATTGGCCAAAATTGAAAATCATTTCAGGCACCAAAATCATTTTCATTTAAAAGTGATTCAAAATCATGCTCACATTCACTATTGCCATTTTGTTAGACGACATGTTTGTGAAACGTATTCTGGTTTTAAAACTTTCAAAAAGCGTCTGCAAACACCTTAAAATGACCTTTTTTTCAGTCAGCTCCCTTCGGATTTGCTTTGAGAGTGTTCGGGTATTTCCGGTCCCACCGAGACCACGAGATTTTGTGACGTCATAGAGGGACCGTGACATTGTTAGCACGGAGGCTATGACGAGCATAGTCAACAGGTGAATAAAACTCAACAGCATTGTGAAAAAATACATTGCTGATTGTTGTAATAGACAACAGTAAACAAAAACTACAATCTACATATCTTAGTAACCAACATTTACCGATTTTTCCTCAAACTCTCTGACTAATTGTCAGTGTCTGTCGGTATAAATGCAAAAATATTATGTCCCCAAATTATGGCAAAATAAATCAAAACGGCTAGACTAGATATACATAAACACTTGTAATGTCGGTTGTTTCACATTCAATGACTTTTATTTATCTGATTTTTTATCCATTTGCCGACAAGAAGCATTACAATACCGTCGTGACGTGTTGACGGCATCCCAGGGACCGACGGCATATTTTAGCCCACCTTTTGAACGGCACATTTAGCAACAAAGCAAACATATTTCATCTCGAATAAATAACTAGCTATTAGAATACCCATGGAAATCTTGAAGAAGGCGTATCAGGACATGCAGTGCCACAATATATTTGTTGGTCCCATAATACACTAATATATATATATATATATATATATATATATATATATATATATATATATATATATATATATATATATATATATATATATATATATATATATATATATATATATATATATATATATATATAGATTCGATTTACTCCGAGCACATGTAAGCACGCTCCGAGTCGTTGCATGTAAATAGCACTGTGTACCACTCAAAAGCTGATGTTCATATAAGTTACTTGCTAAATTTCGATGAAAATGACGTTAACGAAGAAGGTTTATTAACCTGATTTTATTATCAGCAATAAAAATTGTAAAGAATTACTTAATTTCGTGAGTTTCGTTTTGTCTTTTAATAACCTTGTTGGGATATCACTTCATACAACTATTGCCTATTTAATATTCATTAGAAGAATTTTGTAACGAATCATGGTATTCAAAGTATACAGTTTAGGAAACCAACAAATCAAATAACGCGATGTGTGCATGATATTCTATATGATTGGACAATATTGACGTCAGCAATCAAGGTCGTGGCCCCAGTACATGGTTATGAGAGAAAGCCTGCAACTAGATTTTAGCCACGTTCGGTCCAATTTATGTTTGTTTTGATGTTAGTGACACTATTTCTGTACGACTTTAAGAACTTTGATGAATATGATTATATTATGTAGATAAATTCATCCCGAGTGTGCTCTCAGTCCATACGTACATACACTACTTCACCTTTGATCGGCAGAACTATCCTACGTATACTACCGCGGCTGCGGTGACTGCCAGCGAAACAAAACTTGACAACACTACCACTACCCACCTACAGATAATTAAATATATAATAATCACCTGTACACCGTGATAATAACACGCAATAATTGGAGTCCCCAACAAGTCGATGAGACCTACTTCTGTTCAGTTCGAATGTGAGTTTCTAAGGTTTTACATCTAATGGGTCTCAGACTCGAACTAGAGTATCGCGCCCTAGACAGCCCTGGCTGAAAATAATAGATGTAAACTTGCATTCACAGGCGAAACATGTGACAATACAAGACCACAACGAAAACTGTGAAACATTTACAGGTCACTCTCATTTTATATATGGACAACAAAATTAGGTCGGCCTCATTTTTTGTGTCGCCAAGGAAGTCAAAGCCCTCTACTGCAAAACCCAAGAACTTTAGTAGCAATCAACTTCTGCGAAATCGAAACATTATACTTGTGATTCGAATTATTACTAGTCAGTACATTCTAGTTCATATCATTAGAGGTATTTTGATATCGAACTGCAACAGTAGTTGAGCTCCTAGGTTTATCGACGGCTGAATAGGCAATCAACTTGAACCCGGTATACTCTCCTACATCACTAGCATTTTCACCATTGTTGCTAATATCGTAGGACATGACACCTATATAAATTTAAAGCCAAATCTATCTATCAAACATGGTAAAATCGTCATTGAAAGAAGATTCTTCACTCTGAGATTAATTCTGATGAGTATCAAAGTCAGAATTACTATTGTCTGCCATTGCTTACTATTATAGTAACTGAGACGAAACGGTTCTCCCCATGACGTCACATAATCTCCCAAAGGGAGAACAATGGGGAGTGTAACTGCAAGTTCATGGCTGCTCGGGTCGCCGCTGATGGCCAGTTTTAATTCTTTTTTTCTCACTTATCATGCAATATTGAATAGTCAGTTTTGCATTTACTGGTTATGAGACGTATAAAGAACATTTTTCAAGGTTGTGGTATGGAGCATTTTAAATCACCTTTAAAATCAGTATATGTAGCATCATGGGGTACTATAAATACAAAGCCAATACGTAGTGAGGAAAAAAAATATCTCATTTATTGACACTGCAGCTACAGTATTTTAGTGCCATACATGTATGCATTTACTCTAGCGAAAATTCTTCCATTTCTCAATTCGTTGACACGTTTTAGAAATATTTGTATTTAGGGGTACAAAGCAGATCCATTAAAAGTAAAATCTATTTCAAATTGTAGGATGAGAACTAAAATGTTTTTTTTTTTTAAACGCATCATACGTAAAAAAAATAGTTATTTGTCCTACATTGATCTATATTGATTTCGCCACTAAGTGAAACGAAGACATCTTGTGACATTTATATGTACTATCTAGTCATTTTGGGATTACCTGTTCTCTGTAATGGTAACACTGTTTATAGATTGAATATACTGAGATCTACAGACACCGCATACTGGACTGGTAATGTAACTGTATACTTTTACGCTTAATATGGATGCTATAAACGATTTTGACAAGCAGAGAAGACGCTTTAGTTGACTATTACCAGCTTTGATTATTTTATCATAAAAACCTTACCTGTAGAGTGCCACGGTGGTATGGCACTGAAAGTTTATTCCTTACAACAACTACGTGCAGTACTATGCACATCGTGCTCGTTGAAAGCAATAAAAAGAAGAATTTCTTTGTATTCCTCATTGTCAAGTCTACCGACGATCGTATATGTTTGTCAACAACATATTGAAATCAAAAATAAATATCTTGGGACTCAAAGTGTTACAATCAAGGCACGGGTGCATGTGAAACGTTCCAAAAGTTGTCAGTTCATGCTGACATGGGAGCTGATACTAACACAGAGTAACAATACCCTATTTGCGAAATGTGCCGACAATTCGATTAATATCTGAAATCTGAAATCTCATGTTAACTGACACGAAGCCTGTGTGCTACACTTTTCACATGTGCAGTCGCAGATAATTACAAAACACGTCATCATGGAGGAGAACAACGAAGGTAGATCGACACATAATCCATTTAACAACCAGCGTGGGACGATATGATATGAGCACATTAATTGCTTCGACACGTTGAAATTCGTAGCAGATTGGCAACGAAGCTCGATTATGCGTTGTTGTTCTCCCGTCGAGAAATGATAGGATTTTATATTACCAGTATCCTAATATATCGACCCAGTATAAGTTTCCATACCATATTAACCTTTGACCATATTGTTCTATTATTTGCACATTGTATGTGTGGACAATAACTGATAGATTGAGGGTTGACAGATGTCCCATCTCATTTCAATAAAAATCCAGGTAATTAAAAAAGCGAATACTAGATTCCCATTCCAATATGTGATTACAACCAAAAAGAATTATATTTTTTTCTTTAACATAGTTAATGACAAACAAACAAACAAACAAACAAACAAACAAACAAACAAGCAAACATACTTAAGATAAAAATAGTTGTGTTTAGCTCTTGGGCCATGTCTTCATGAAGGAACTACATCTGACAATAGAACAGACAATGAATGTATTTTCACGACGTTTGACAGTATTCATCATCATCATCATCATCATCATCATCATCATCTTACCATTATTGCCATCATCATCATCATCATCATCCCCGTCGTCTCCGTCGTCGTCGTCATCATCATCATCATCATCATCATCATCACTCATCATCGTCGTCGTCGTCGTCGTTGTCGTCTAACGAACACATTCCTTTTTATTTAAACCCTGTTACAATTAAAATCAGATTTAAACTGAATGCCTTCAGTACGGACAGTCTTGAGTTTTTTTGTTCCTACACATAAAAATTGCTGGAATGCAAAAGCCCTGACACATCCCTCAGTTGACAAAAGGGTGCACCAAACTATGAAATGACTTTGCGATATCAATCTAAGAATGTTCTCGAATATGTGTAATGGTATTTGGGTCAATATTCAAACCGTAACAAGAGTTTCCAACAGTGTACAGATGTGCCATGCGCATATCATGCGATCTATATATATAAGGCGAAACTTACGTAAATCACCCATTAACATTCATGGTATGTTTACCAAAACCTAACTCGTTCTTGTCATTACTCTAAGGAATATGTGCACCAAATTTCGTTTCAAATGAACCAGTCATCTTTTTGAAAATGGTGATAAAGGCAGACAGACACACAGATAGACACAGACACACAGGCACAGACACACAGATACACACAGACACACACAGTTTTCACCCCTAATATAAAACCATCCTTATGGAAGGTAAGAAGCTAAACAAATACACACAAGGGTAGCAGGGCGAAACTCAGTCTAATAAAGTATATGGTGCAATGATAATGTCCCGAATAAATGTAGAAAGATTCTAGAGTTACAAATATTGAGGTGACAACGGTATATGTTGTATCATAAAAACTTTAAGTTGCAAGTGAAAAGTAGTATTGCGGGGTTAAAGGTCAATCTGGAACTGACCGTTGGTGACCAGCGTGCGAAATTAACGCCTGTCCTTCGACCCGAACAAATACAGATTTCCGTTCGGACCGACAGTTTTTCAGAACAACTTATCGGTCCTTATGACCAATTGAAATTTGGAGTAAATAAAAACATTTATTCAAAGATATATCCAATTTCACCTACATGGATCTGATCTTGTGTTACCTATTTTACTCTCGACATCCCGTTCAAGTCAAGCGACTGAGCTCGCTCGCTACATGTGTTCTTGTCAATGTTGATATCATGTCTACATATATGACGTAGCATACAGCATTTACTTTATGAAATTATGTTAGCAAAAACATGATTGACTGAATTTCCCTAATTATTTGTGTCTTGACTAAGGGAAGAAGTCCATTTCAAGTTGCCGGTACCGCAGGCGGTTCCCGCGGGAAACACACCTTTACCGCGGTAACAGCGGTACTGGGTTCAGCTGTCAGTAATGAGCTTGTATGCATACGGGAAACCGACGTTACCGGGACCACTACATTATCTCCATAGTCTTTTGTGTGGCATGTCCTTTGATTATGTCGACAACACCTAAATTCATTATTCTTGAGAGAACACTACATCGCAAACACGTCGCACACGATGCTATTCGGAGATGTGATGCAGGACCAATGATTTGTCGCAGTTTTTTAGCAAACACATGATTTCTTTAGAGAAAACATATAAACTACTCTGAAAATGGCGTTTTAACTAATAAAGAAGGCAGGTATATATGCTTCGTAAAATATCTTCAGTACGATTTTTTTTTTAAAAAGTGAAAAAAGTAAATAAAAAAATGCGTAGTCTGTTTTCAATTCGATGCATATGATAATATACGTCCTGTCATGTTGTAATCAACGTATAAACTTAGAAATACTGTAATTAATTTTTGTCGCCATTGTTGTATCTGGAATCAAGCCAAACACCGGTACCAAGTGGGTGAAACAGGACAGTACAGTCACCACGTGTACATCACCGCATCATTTCTTACATAAACAGTCAGAGACGATGCTCAATACACCACGGTAGGGTATACGGGTGGGCTTCATGGGGGGGGGGGGCTTCAGTACATTTTTGTAAACACTGAAAGAAGACGAAACCTGTCCGTATCACTGTGTGGGTGGAAATAGAAATAAAGCAAATGTGCAGTTTTCAATAGGGATAGTTATGCGACAAAACTTTCTGCTATGATGAATTTGTGGGTCTACGTTCGCTAAGGGTGGGAAAGCTACATTAGCTGTTGACACAGACGATGAATCTGACTTTGGATTATGTGGTTCATAATTTAGTGAATCGTACAGTGAGGAAGGAGAGGACTATGATCTCTTAGAGATTACAGATAATGTACATTTGACCCATAATAATTAATATCTACAATCTATGGATCTGAAGTGGAATGAATACATTCAGTATCAGACCACTATAGTCTATAGGAACAGATTATGAGTATTCATAGTCTCTGGGTTCATAGTTACAAATGAAAAATGTCAAAAATTACTTGGTTGTGAATCCAAAACTTACTTCCAAGTTATTTTTTTGACTCTGTGAGTAGAAATTTTCAATTGTAAGAACAGATTGATGAAATAATAGTGGATAGTAAACAATTCAATGTACTCTCTTTTGCTTTAGTATATCTAAAGATATGTTTATTATATTAAAAATAAAACTCATTTCATGTGTAGTGTAGATACAGGTCGTGAACGTGAACTGCATTGAGTATGGACCAGCAGTTTTCCTTAAGGACCAGCAGTATTTGCTACATGTCGGTCCTCATGACCTGTAGTCATTTTCCCTTAAGTTCACACGCTGTTGATGCCCTTGCATAAATACATCGTTGATAGCTCATGTTGATTCAAACAGTTCCAAGTTACGTTCTTATCGATGGTGTTCAGATTCAAACGACAATTTTCCGATCATCATCATCATCATCATCATCGTCGTCGTCGTCGTCGTCGTCGTCGTCGTCGTGGTCATTACTGTATACTACCCCAGGTACATCTAATGAATATTAAAATAGAAAGCGCCAGCCTGACGATGGATATAGCAAGTCTCTATGCGTCAGTTGACTTACAATTGTGTCATGTATTAAACGACTGTATTTACATGTTGTCCGAACACATATTGAATCGTGATCCATCTATATTACATAATATGATGAATTATCTATATATGATCGTTACGTACATAACAAAACCCGTGAAAGTATTTAATAACACAGGTTCATATATGACTGAAATATCCACATAGAATTAGCTAAATTTAACCACTTGAGGGCTCTCGAATGGAAGCATAAATCCAATGACCTTGGCAACATATTGTATAGTGGTCTATTCAGTGTTTTCATTTTAGTTGAAACAAAATACACAGAAACACACAGGAGCTCAGCTCACCTTTTCCAATGTTTATTGGTGTTATTGTTATGATTTCATCCTCATAAATGATGGAGTAAATAATCATAAAGACAAAACTAAAGACTTATGAACAGAAACCTCTGAAATGTGGACAGATGTAAACTGAATGCCTTCCTTGAGGATTGTTGTTACTACACCCTTTGTGATCATCACATATGTACCGATTTATATGAATTTTGATTCGTACATTAATAAGATGTATGTATGTATGTATGTATGCATGCCTGCATGCATATATGTATGTATGTATGTATGTATGTATGTATGTATGTATGAAATTTGATTCGTGTGTGTGTATGGTGGGTAGGTAGGTAGGTAGATTGGTATGTATTGAGCCATTTGCATGGTTGTTCTTTAGAGTAAATACTATAGTGATTGCTCAAGTGATTAATTCATTGGCAAATCAATATAACTTCCAGTAGACTGGTACTGTACACTTCCATAAGTGATATATGACGGCCAAGTGAGTAATGTGTGTGAGTTCATGTCATAGAAAAGGTGTAAATCAATAGAGGGCGTTATGTTGTATATAGATTGATAATTCAGCAATGCGTTGGTGCCTTCCGTGCAATTGCTATTCTTGAGATAACGTGGCGACGCAAACCGTGTACACTGTCTCTACGTGTGTCATCCATTGGAAACATGCCGATAAACATAACTGAAGCTTGGCTTATGAAACACTTTGCCTTTCCATCTGATGAGAATGGAAGCCACGTAAACCAGGCCGATAATGAATTTTTACCTTTGTACGGTGTTTATGCAGTTGTCGCTGTTTTCACAGTCACGTTTATGTTGATCATTCTTGGAAACGGAGCCGTCATCTTGGTGTCAACAAGAGCTAACAGAATATCTGCTGATCTCAAAATCTATCTGATTAGTCTAGCCGTTGCAGATATCAGCATGGGGGTATTCTGTTTACCGTTCCTAATATCAGAAACTATTCTACAAGAGTGGGTGTTTGGAGATGTCATGTGTCCACTCGTGAAATATGCACAAAAGGTAACAATTTTCTATATATAAATGTATTCATACTATTCGTTGCAATATATACAGTACACAGTTATCTACCTAATCCTATTAAAATCACGAATGCGTACAAGGACAATCAGAAAAAGGCACACCAGTTCAATTAACCAGAACACTGCCAAAATATGATTTCGAAGATATTTTTTTCAAATACAAAAGAAACAAAGAAACACAAAAATTGGTGTTGATAACTATTTATACAATGTGTAGGCTAATAGACAAATTGTTCATTTATCTCATTAATCCTATTGAAATCACAAATGCATAGTCGAGGAAAATCGGCAAAAATGCACGTCTTTCAGATCAACAAGAACAAGCAAAACATCATTGTGGAGATATCTTCTTTAGGGAAAAAATGAAGACGAAAATTAAAGTTGATACTCTATGTATGGTTCTGAAAGGATTAGGCAGGAAAATACACCTTGGCTGGTGTACTATGGGGAGATTCCACAATAAATGACAATTATAATTACATCAATTCCATCCAAAGGGAATATGCAAAATAACTTAGTATTTTTTATTAACAGGCGAAACACAATTTCATGTCCTATGGGGTGCTTCGGCAAATAATCGTTCTTAAATAGAGATTGGATAATACAGAGAAGCCAAAAATCTCAAAGAATCGAATAATGTTCATACGCCATCTCTTTTCATCAAATGCATCCAAACCTAACTTCTTTTTCAATGAACGGTCATATTATCTTAAGTGTTGGTTAAATGTGTTCAACCATGAATAATATCAATATGCTCATGTAACTGTAACTAAGTAATGTTATACAGAAGGATAATTCTCTGACACGGAGAAACGAGTCTTTCTTTACTAGATGTACCCTACAACTTAAGTGTATATCTATATTCGCTAGTTGTAAGGGGAATTGGGGAACTACAGTTAGCAATCTGTGGAATAAATCAGACTAAAGTCTTATTCATCACGTTTTAGTTCAAAATCTTGATGACAACACTTTGTGGTCCAACTTGAAAAGCGACAATGTAGTCCTTCTTGTTACAGGTGTCCGTGACCGTCAGTATATACACGTTGGTTGTTGTTAGCATCGACCGTCTCCGAGCTGTGAAGAACCCGTTGAATATCTACACTAGTACATCTACACATCGCAAAAACAAGGTGATCATCATTGTCTGGGTTACTGCACTTGTTGCCAGCTCATGCCAATTCTTCCTTCATGAAACCAAGAGTGGTTTCTCTGATCATCATCGCCAAGGAAATACGATCCTTTGCGTGAACATATTGCCCGACAGTGACCTGTTGATATATAGGATTTGCGTTTTTGTTGCAATGTTCGTCATTCCTTTCTTTCTTCTGGTATTGGCCTATGCCTGTATCATTCGTATACTATGGACGCATAGAGTGCCGGGGAATAATAATGAATCCAGGAATGGTGCCAACCTGCAGAACAAGAAGAAGGTGAGTACCGTTATTTCATGACAATGATGGTTTATGAGATGTTATATGTGGTTTAGCGGTCAAAGCAGCTGATTCTTACCAATTGTGGTTAAGGTTTTATTCCATGCCCAAGAAACATAGTAAAGTTGTTTTATCAATTAACAATCCGAACAGTTCTGCCACTTTAAGTAAACGATATACAACGCGGTGGTGTGTACCACGGCTACTTTTCCTGATCAATTAATTATATCCATTCATTTTACAACTATATTCCCATATCTTATTGTAACATGGACTCCCACATTCACTCTTAAACCAAGACACAGTGATCGGTTGTCAGGGGCAACGTAGTATTATTACATGTTGTTTCACACAAAGTGGTAACTTACTATATAAGTAAGTGTAGTTATACAATAAATCAACATTATTTATGGACATATATATTATTATTTATTTGTAGGTTATTTGGATGTTGCTGGTTGCAGTGTTAGCTTTCTTCCTGTGTTGGTTGCCCAAGGAAATCTTTTTCATCACGTTGACGTTGCACCCATCCTTACTAGCTAACACCCAAAATAAACAGATGATGATAGGCCTTTACTTCTTCACTCTATGGTTTGCAATGGCACATAGTTTTCTCAACCCAATTATCTACACCTTTATGCATGATAAATTCAGGGTAGGTATTTCTGCGTATAACGATACATTACTATAACGTTGTGTACATCACAGACCACCACGAACAGGCCAAGGGTCAAGGGGGCTTGTTATGTGTCATTTTCCTGAACCAGATCTAATGTTGTCTCTTTCCAAATAATCCCACGAGGAGTTATATTCAATGTCTACTCCGTTTCTACCACTGTCAGTACTGTCTTCTGGCGTTTATATGAAGGGTGAACAATGTACTTTCTAATCTCATTACAACTATTTTATTTTCACTTAAAATTTATTATCACTCCTTTGATCAATGTTTACACAAGGGACATTGGGCGTATTATGTTTTTTTTCATACATCATGCATGGAGCTCTCCCTAAGGTGTAATGTTCTATTGAAGTAGTCGTGTACTAATTAACTGTCAACAAACGCTTCTAAAACGATGCCGATGGAAGGAAAGAGGTAGACACCGAAGACAATACTTTCCGTTATTAATATTTAAATCAAGATGTGAAGAAAAGAAAAGGAAACCAGGGAAATAAAATACTGTCATACCTCTTGGACGCTGTGGGCAGGCAAAGCTACTTGACTTATAGATCCATCGGTACATGTACACGGTGTTTAATTCAAAGTTACACATCACTCAGACCGGATTAATGTAAAGGGATAGGTCACTTTAGGGACTCTAAATTTTATTGAGCAGTGAGCTTCCAAATTGATATTATGTTTTGTATCTGTCGTGAGAAAGGATACTATTAGGCAAATGAAAATTGTCAGATCATGTCATATTAATTTGTCTTCTACATTACACAGTTTCAATATGCTCGAAATGATTATTTGGATATAAGTAATAGTTTTCTAACAGTAACAATCTCAGTTTAATAAAGATGTGACCGTCAGGTGCCAGGTTACAAGGATTGTCTACAATGGTGGTTTGATCCCATGTGACTCCTCGTGTTTCTGATACCCATGTACATGCACTCGTATTTCTCCGTAATAGCTCATGACATTTATACATAAAAATGATTATGTCATTCTATAAACTCACTGATTACAAAAAATGGCGTATTTCCTGCTTTGGCGTCAAAGTCTATAAACCCATCGATTGATAAAATTGATTGACATCATATACTGTCATTTGCTTCCATCTACCGGATACCACCAATTTGTAATCTAGTGATTCAAATTTCCAACGGTTTTTGGTTTCAGTTTTTAGCAATCACTATACGTAAATGGCTAATAAAAGTATTTACCAAATCATCATCACCCCCCCCAGCCCAATCTGACAGGGTAAAAATATAAATGTTGAAGTAATTTAGGGTGATACGTTGTCGAATAAATTTAGATCAAGCTTAGATAAACGCCATACAAAATTAAAAGTTTAGGTAAACAAATAATTTTGTATTGAAATGTTACCGTGGAGTATGGCGATTATGATCAATTTAGTCTGTTGAAATACACCACATTTATGTATTTGGCGTAAATATGGTCATTATTGTTAGGATTCAGAATCAGATACTTTATTGCCATATGTATCAAAATAAATTGAAATGTAACTATTCACGAGCGTTCCTAAAGACAGTTTTAAAACAGGGGACGAATGGACTGATAAAAAACAACACAGATAAAAAAAACTCATTCAAAAATAGAATTGCAGAATGGTGAAAATGTTTCCTAAAATGTTCAGTGGATGTCTTTATACAACAATATAGTGTAGCGGTGACCAAAGCGTAACAGATCCAGAAGATCATGAGCGAGATGACTGGAATCTTGAGTAATGGTTGTTGTCTGTGGACAGGCCTAGCGAAATATGGAATCAAGTGAATGCAGATCATGATCAGTCACCAGTGCCAGTGATTTGTTCTGCAGTGCGGGCGACCCTTTCGAGTGAAGTTAACTCCTCCAGACTGAGTGTAATGTTCTCGAACCAGACAATAATAGAGTTAAAAAACTCTCAATATATGAATGATACAAAATTCAATAAAATATCTTGGGCAATAACGAATTTTTTCAGGCGCCTGAGGAATTAAAGACGTTGCCGGGCTTTGTTTATAAGGGACTCAGTATTAATACGCCGATGTAGTAGTAGTAGTAGTAGTAGTAGTAGTAGTTGTTGTCGTCGTTGTAGTAGTAGTAGTAGTAGTAGTTGTTGTTGTTGTTGTTGTTGTTGTTGTTGTTGTTGTTGTTGTTGTTGGTGTTTTTAATAGTTGTTATCTGTTCTCGATTCTCGATTATTTCTTCATGTCTCGCCATAGCTATGTATTGGTGACAGTTGTTAAATCGTCCGTTATCATTTGTTAGCTAATTTGTTGTGGGTTTTTTTTTATATTATGATGTCCATACCTTACTGAATAACACGTTATTTGTATGTGTTTTTTTTTGTTAATGCATAATTTGTTTTTGTTTTTTTGACATTCAGTATATAGTCTCGTACCCGCCAATCATCGTCACTTTCGTGTTGTTAAATAAAATGACCGTTACGGTAATAATATCATTGTATACAACACAATATATCACAATCTCTTTTGTTCCTGGAAAATAGTCTGCAGCTTTCTGTATGATGTGTTATCGATGTCATATGTACAAATCAACTAAAACCCACCATCATCTCTTTCGTCTGTAGAAAGACCTGAAATCATGTATCCTTCGTCGTACCCGGAAACGTATTCTGAGGAAGCGGTCGTCTACGACAGCAGCATTTACCTTGCCACTGACCAGCATTAAGTAATTGTTAAATGTCGTCAACATGATTTAATTTTGGAGAGTGATTACTTCATTCTTTGCTGTACAGCTATTGAAATCGATAGTACTACGAGGGATAACATTCAGCGGGACAATTGATTTTGATTATTCGATGTGACATACAGTTCTTTTACCCTAGACCGAGTCAAAGCTATTAAAAAAATCAAGATCAGTGAGACTGATCACTAGGTGTCATGTTGAGATAGACACCAAAACGACAACACACAAACATCACTTACACTGTGTGGGCCCTTTATTTAGATAATGATATAAACAGTAACAACATGCATACTACTACACAAGGTATAATCTTTGAAGTTCAAACAAAATCCATGGTCACCAGCCAGTAAAGGTTGGTAAAATCTGTTAAAGTTTAAATATATACTCAAATACAGTGTCCGTATGGAAAACCCTAAAATTGAAAAAAAAACAATATGCAGGGAAAGTGTTTTCAGTATACTGACTGCATTTTTAGGTACACATGTGATATGGCAGTAGAATATTCTATGAATTTTCACTGGCTGCTGAGCATGGATTTTGTTCGAACTTCAAAATGTATGTATAATCTGTAAGTGTTTCAAGAAGGAGCCACTGACATAATTCATAAAAGTTTATAACGTGTTATCTTTACAGATTATTTAGTTCAAAGCATCAGCCTCGAGCTTAATAGTGAGGTTTAAGTAAATTATAAGAAATGTGATATAAACCCATTGAAATAACTTTTAGGAGGTTTATGTAATTGTACCGTACGAACAGGATGACGGCCTTTGAAGGGCACATGGGTCAAACCCGGATATACTCTATATGTGTTTCACCTGAAGAATTCATGTTATTCTACTTAATATGGAGACATTTTTAATTCTCACTAGTAACGATGACATCCTTGTCACAGTAGTTAGGCAAACCAAACGATGTCGCTCTGATGTAATTTGTGCATGTACCCCCAAAAACAAATAAGTTGGCATCATGATCGGAGAGAAATACTCTTGTATAAACATATCAATGTTATACGGAGTTGTTTACGTTCTTTTCAATACATATATCAACATATACTACTAAAATGATATTTTATGTGTTGTTGACTGGATAGTATAGTGCATCACGTTGACCTGTGACCCTTTTATCTCTGTGTGAGATTCTTGTCTACGTCATTATATATTTGCATATGGCCATACACTGGATATTGATAAGAACTGATAAGAACTTACATTTTAATGTCCAATTTTACAATATGAAATTATACTGGTTAATTATCCTTCCATTATTTGCTGTTTTTAGCGGTGGAAGATATCATAATGTATAAATAAGCAAATCGTTTGTAAATGTGTGTCATGTACGTGGTTTAAAAAAATGTGTGTATTGAAACCTTTTAAACAATTATATGCTAAATTGTAAATGGTGTCCAGATATATTGTTACTAACTGTATATTCTGTACATGTATACAAATATAAACCTTATAGAATTTTTTTTATTCGAAACGTTGGTGATTTTAATTATCTTTATGGACTGTATTATCCACTCATTTTGCACATTATACTTAGGCCTTAGTATTAATTATAATCTACATACCATACATTATAATAACGTCTCCAATATTTATATAACAAAATTGAATCGAATATTTTTATGTGTTTAATGAAATACAAGTAAGAACGCTTTTAAAGGGTATTATATATGTTTTAGGCAAAGCCCGGTCAAGCTCATTTTGCCTTTTGTCGCGTTTTTTTTATTACTACTATCAACCTAAGTTTGGTGTTATTGGTGATGAAGAATTATCTCGGCAAGTTATTAAAATTATCAATCCTATAAGGCTTGATGGAAATATCATGTACTGACAACGTAACACTTTATGTTTGTCGGGACATTCTTTGCATTTGTCACGACAAAGACTAGGTTACAAACCCTGTTGGAAAACTCCAAAATGACCGAGTGTATCAAGTGAAGTAGAGCTTGTTTACAAGATTTTAAAATTTATTATGTTACCGAGGTGCTACTTTGTCACCCAAAATCACGTGGAAAGTGATAGCAGTATTCAATACAATTGACTGAATAGAGGCACAGCTTTGTAGACAAATGTATGTTTTCACAGTATGTAGTTAACTCGTGTATGTTGACTGTAGTGTTCTGTATTGAGTATTTAAGTATGTAAAGGATTTTTATCGACTCACTTAATATTACATACATGTAACGTGTTGTGATCGTAGTTAATCAGTAATTAATGGAGGTGAATTAATTATATGTTTTCGCATTTGCATTTGAATTACATTTTCTGCATTTCATGTATTTAATAGCGATCGTATACGACATTATTTATTAACATAAAGCTGGAAAATTACTGTAATGGTTTAGTTTAAGTTGGGATTTGGTTAACGTACATACCTCGTGGAGATGTTATCAATACTTGTAATAAAGATGGCATTTCCTTTACTAAGTGTGGAGTGAAATTTCTCTGTTTTACTATAAGCGCACATTTCACAAATGATACAATGATATGATGTAAGTGATATCAAATTTCTTTCTTGACTTATGACATCAATTCTTTTAATCGTTATTGATTGCATATAGTTACTAAAGAATTGAAAATCATCACTTATGAAAGTAATTTACATATTATTTGCGATTATTTCAAGCATCATTTATCATGTTTCTCCCGGTTCGTGTTCAACCACATGTCTTAGAAGCTAAAACGTTAATGTCATATTACTCAAGGTGCCTATATTTAATTAAATAACACTAATTTTCTCACGGCTTTCTATTTGAACAATCATCCTGCGATAACATATGCCAAGTCTTTGTTTGTAACTCAATACATTTCGAAACATTAACAAAATTGTGTACAATGTTTGCTATTGTACGTACAATAACACACATTTTCAGGTTTGTAATTTTTTGCAATGTATTGAGTATGAAAACAAACTTACTTGGTCAATGAAGCCATTATGTGATAAAATTATTTGATCAATTTAAAATCAAAATAAATACCGAATCCTCATCCATAACTGTCGACATTTATTGATCCAATGAATAGCTATTTACATTTAACTTATTTATTTATGTCATTATATCACTTCAAAATAAGTACATGGTTGAGCAATTTCACAAACTTCCTTTATCTTTAAATTGCATTTAAATCATTTAAGACGTTTTCAACTCAAGCGAGGAATAGACGAGAAGATTGAATTCTGAAATGTACATAAAATGATGAAATGATAACTGTAAATGATAACATCTGACTGATTAGATCTAGGAAATGCAGGACTGTTAGCTAGGCACAATACTTAAGTAAAGGTATAGGGCAACAGGAAGTAATGAGCATGTCCAACACAGTTGTGTTTAAATTTATGGATTATAAAATGAGTGTGCTTGTGGAATATTTTTTTATCAACACGTTATTGCAGGATACACTCCTTTATATTAATACAAAGATAGAATACAACAATACAGACACTGAAAACTACGTAAACATTGATATAAATATTTGACTCTTTAAAAATACATTAAAATCCAATACTTTAAAATTATCATCTAGCGTAACCAAGATTCGTCGGAGAATACATTCCAACTATTCTTCTCTCTATCAAAAAACGTTAAGAGCTCCAAATGTTGGGATGGTATGTAAAACGAACATAGAGCTAGTACTGCAGTCACGTGTACAGCCCATAAAGATGTGTAAACTATATTGTTATAGGCGACTCTACCGTTATTGAGACATTGTTAGTGTATACAGACCATAATAGCGAATAATGCATATTTGTAGAAAAACGTCTATATAGATAAAACTTAACGTGAACCGAAGAAAATGAATACTTACGACGTAGCGCATTGGCACAAATGTATAATATAAACCAAACATTTCGTTTGACTCTAAAAGGCGTAGTCATCGTACACAAAAAAAATATTCGACAAAGCATAGCCGAGGTAAGACAACACTATGCACATACCACCTTGAGCGTATTCCCGCTCAGACTTGTATGTAACAAGCGCTCACAAAAGAACAAGCGACAACAAACTTAATAGCCAAAACGAAATTACAAAGTCGTATACACTACATCGAACTTTAATCAGATTGGGGCGACGTCGTGATAAAATCGCGAAGTATACATTACATCGAACTTTAATCAGATTCGGGTGACGTCCTAATAAAATGTCGTGATACTTTCGTTGTGATTGTTGCAAAAACAGAGCGTACTTGTATACAATGGTGCTTGAAAACGAATCAAGTAGAGAGCTTGATGCTCGCTGAAAAATATAACATGTATGGTAGGTCTGAGTTCATGTTACACTCCAAATCTCTGTGCATATGGATGAGTGGAATTTGAGACCTATAGTTAGGATGATATTCACTGCTAACCGATGATTAGTGTCTTGTCTGGTGACGTTAGTTAGCATAGGGCTTTAACTCAGTCGTATATAAAATGAAAGCGCAAAAGAACGAGAAGGCTAATGACTCCATAAAGGTTAAAGGACCAAACTCATTTACGCGAGCAATAAAGACATTCGTAGAATTACAACTGATTGCATGTGGCAGGCCTGACGTTAGACTACGTAAGTGAAAGTGTGCTCGGTTCAACATCGGTCCTTCGTCTTGTTACCAACGGCATCGTGACGAACATAGAATTCTATCAATGTTCATTTTATGGATGAGGTTTACAGTTCACTGTAGGTTAACAAAAACTAAAGGAAATGTTTTAATGAGAATATTTGGGTAATGGCTTAGGATACGACCAATCCCCAATACACTTATGCCAAAAATACATGTTTGCAATAGGATTACATTTGCATCGGTCCCTGTGTGACAAGGTTGTCGCCGTCGATATTTAAACCAACCAATGGCCTACTTTAAACGAGCGAGATCAATAGTTCAATGTAGGATAAAAAATTAAATTCTTTTACTTTGGGGGTGGGGTGGCATTGTTGAATTATAACCATTTAAGTTATCATATATAACTTTACTTTTAGTGGAATCTGTTTTGTACACCTAAGTACACATATTTGTTATAGATATCATCAAAATAGCGAAATGGAAGTATTTTGCACTAGTAAATGCATTGCCCTAAAAATAAGTGTCAATAAAAGAGCTATTTTTCACTCTATATACTGACTATATGTATTTATAAAACTAAATACTGATTTAAAACTTCCTCTGAAACAGTTTTCAAGTTCGACAAATTATGTTAGCGGGGGAGGGGGGTGAGCAAGTGTCTGAAACAGCACCTTACGTACAATGCAATCTCATTAAAAATTCAAATGCAATCAATTTTTATTTAGATGAAACCCATGTGTCCTCGCATATGTCAATCGTTGACAGGGAAATGTGTTTCGGTAGCGACTTGTACAGTTATTTGTTATATATTTTGATAAATTTAGATTTTGACCATGTCTGTCTGTCTGTCTGTCTGTCTCTGTCACACACACACATATACACATACATACATACATACATACATTTTTGTACATACATACATACATACATACATACATACATACATACATACATACGTACATACACACACATACATGCACGCACATGCGCGCACAGGCACACACATACATACACACATACATACATACATTCATACATACATACATACATACATACATACATACATACATACACACAAATACATGCACGCACATGCGCTCACAGGCACACACACATACGTACGTACGTACGTAAGGACGTACGTACGTACATACATACATACATACATACATACATACATACATACATACATACATACATACATACAAACAAACAAATAAAAAATGAAAATTATCAGATATTATATGTAAAACTAAAGTACTGTATAAGTTTAAAGTTCAGTGGACCCAAAGAAAAACACACACACACACACACACACACACGGTATGTAGGCATGGATATACTTGGCACTGTCCACTGCTGTCCTATTGTCAAATGTATGCTATGCTCAACTATAATTCTTCAATCGTGTTTATAATTTGTGTTTTTAGTTTTTCTTTCCCAGAATTTCAACATCTCATATTGTAAAAACGTATGTTTTACAAGTACTCTTCCTATCCATCCACAACCTAATTCACCATATACCCTGATTTCATGTTACACTTCTGTCTAGTCAATAAAGTTAATACAGACTTCTTAATTTCCATGTTCAGGCTAGATTGTACAGTTTGAATAAACTTTTATTAGCTTAGTGTCTATTGCACCGACTATAACCATATCCACATTAATTGTACTATTTTAAACTGTGGTTAATATTGCATCACCTGTGGGTATATTTGTGTAGCTGTATACATGATATGTTACAATCAATCAATCAATCAATCAAATCCAATAGAGTTTTGAGTCCGCACATTAAAATCAGCACAAGTAAAGGCGGTAAAGATTTCAACCTGTTAATGTACTACTTATGGAAAGCATTAACCAAAAATTAACTTATGCAATCTAACTTTTGGTATTTCACCAATTGAAATTTTGTAGTTGTCTGATCTTCAAATAATACTCTAGTAACAAATATTGCAGTTTTAAGATGATGGCAGGAAAGAAATAAACCTTTCGCTCAATATTGAAACTGCTGACTACATTGCACCTACAGATAACAGTGATCCTTACTTAAAAGGAGCAATGTCTTTTTTAAGTAATTGACAACCCTTTATAGTAAATATATCTTACTTAAAGGTCCTCTTCTATCTTTGGTTGCTAAATGAAAAAAGACTTTCCCAGTTGCAGCTATTGCAGGTTCAAAGCAGGTCACAATTTTCGTCATTACTGTGAATCTCCTCCATGTAAAATACACTATTTCCCTAATGCATATAGTAATCTCAGGTAGTGAACCGCTTCACGGTGCAACATAAACATTGCCACCAAAGGGGCATGTTTAATTTCATGTACATTTACTAAGATTTATATTATTACATAGAAGGTACTCTTTTCAATAACATTGTCATTTCATTAATAAGCATTTAATCACATGAGTCTATATCATTTAAAGGCACAAATGAAATAATGACTTAATAATTAGTATTAATTTGCAATTAACAATTATATTTCGACCTCGAGTGAATTTAATTTTACGTGGTCTGGATAGGTCACGTAATTCTTAAGTACGAAGATAAATTCCAAAAGTGTTTTCATTATGCTTTTTCACGAAGACCTGTCTGAGCGTTTATGGGTCTATACAAGACGTGGGCACAATACGAAAGTATGAAGAGATTAAAGATTATTATAGAAAAAGAACACGATCTCGTACGATACCCTATTACATTCACTACAAATGGATGTCAACGAAGGTCTTCTTTCATATCAACTGTGGTTTACATGTAATTACTTGTGAAGAAATATTGTAGAATTCTCAAACATCAAAAGTGCACGGTTTCCCATCAGCTGAAACGTGGTGTATGCCCTGCGGGGTTTTGAACTGTCATCTGATAATCATGTTAACTGTAGAGAAACCTTACAAATAATACATTAACGAGTTTTACCCTATGAGGCGTATGCCTTTCTTGTTATTACACAGTGACTAGGACAGTGGGGCAATACACTAAAAATGAGACATAGTATGTGTATACACAAAGGACAGACACTGACACAGGGGGTAATTAGGATCGTGATATATAAGGGCTAGTGAATAATGATGGAAATGCAATTTTGAGAAAAGGGCCACAAGCGTAAAATATCATTTGACATCTGACTACAGGCCAATGTTTTGTGGAGAACAAACAGCAACCTATCGGAAAATGCCACCACAGGTTTCAGGAAATATGTCATTCATAGAAAATGACAAAAGGGCCTTTTGACTATGCACGTTTTTGTATGTTTTTTTTTGTTTTTTTTTATCGATAGACATCTTTCAGCCTAAAGAGTTGCTTTTAATGAGATTAGATATCACACATGGACATCATTGAAAGTTTCAAAAATGAAAAATCACAAACAATGGCGTTTGGCTATTTTTGCACTTACTGTCTAATCAATTAAAGGAACCGTAAACGATTTGTAGCAAACATTACATAGATATTTTCATCTCAAAACAATTGCTCACTACAGATCTACACCATTACAGTCTATTCCTTTACTCTGGACGCAGCAAAAAAAACAAATTCAATATCGTTCATTTCCATGGAAGGACCAGAATAACGAGGAAATGAAGCAAGGAAACGTCAAACCACTGACCCCATTTGTTAGATAACAGACTGACATTGTGAAGCATGATTGAGATCGACTGATGAAGACATTGTCTGTTGTGACAATAAGCTGGACCAATACTTTTCGTTGGCCGACATATCCACTACTGTTGCCAATGTGGAAACCGCAGTACTGGACATAAAATCACGGATGACACAAAACAAACTTGATCTCAATGTATGCGCATACCCCATCCCATTGATCGTATAGACATCTGATCAAGTTCTGTTGTATAGTTAATTATGCACGCAATATTGGTATAATTTTCGAAGATAAACACACTTTTAGAAAGCACATTGCCATAACACGCAATTCAATATATTACAATCTTGGAAACATTGGTCGCATTCGTCGCTATCTGACATGTGAAAAACTGGATCACTGTAATGGGAGTCTATATGGGTTAGCATAGAAAGACATTACTCATCTACAACACGCTCAAAACACAGCAGCTAAACTTGTTCCACGCCACAAGAAATCTGACCATATCGCTCCAATTCTCAAGGAACTACATTGGGTGCAGGTCTGTTAAAGAATACACTGCAAACTACTTTCGATCACCTACAAGGCTCTCAACACTGCTGCACCAAGTTACATATCGACCTGATCAGTTTAAAGCATGCGCCACGTGTACTTCGCTCCAACAACAAAGATCTATTACACATCCCCCACTGCAAACTGAAATCCTATATGGTGAACGTACATTTTCACGTGCTGCCCTGCAATTACGGAATAGTCTTCCAGTTGATCTGCGTCGATCGCCAACTCTGGACAAGTTCAGGAAAGACTCATCTTTTTACGAAAGCATTTGATATCAACTCTTTTTGAGTGCCCTGTTAAGTGCTTTTAAACATTCTGAGTAATGGATTCAGGCGCTATATAATTTTTGGATTGATTGATTGATTGATTGATTGATTGATTGATTGATTGATTGATTGATTGATTGATTGATTGATTGATTGATTGAAAGGATAAGGTGAAAATGTGCTTTGCTTGTTGAAGTGAATATTTTTATCAAAATTACACTAGCTTTGAGTCGAAGCCTACAATCATATGTATAAGAAGACATCTATAGCCATGTTTGAATCCAGTCGTGTACTGGATAGAGTTGGCTGTCGCCATGCCAGTACCAAATTTGTATTAGCCTTAGGCTATGGTCAGAATTTACTGCGGGGAGGGGGGGGAGTTGGAGAGAAATTGTGGTTGGGCATGAAAGTTCTGATGGTCTGAAAAGGGGGGGGGGATATTTTGCATAAGAATGGATTGTGTCGGCAATCTACACGATACTTTTTACTAGCAGATTAGGCCTAACAAAAAAAATGTTTGGTTTCGATCACACTCAATGTAAGAATAGGTGGCATAGGCAGATATTTTATTTTATTTCTTTATTTTTTTTTTTACATATGAGAGTTTCTAGTTCAGGTAGTTATGTTTTCCGTTGTTTTCCATGTTCTATGTGTTATCGGTTTCTTCTCATCAGATGTACAGCCATTACTGATTGGAAGAACAGTTTTATATTGTATTTTTAAGTTGATGTCACATTTTTAAGTTGATGTCATCTACTATTTATTTTATTTCTTTTGCGAGACTTGACAACTTTCGCGATTTTATTATTTTTTCTCGAATACATGTATACACAAACGTTTAGGGTAGGCGTAAACAAACTAACAATGTTGAGTTTTTTAAAATAGACTACAATTTCGATACATTACTCTGTGGTATAGCTACAAGACAAGATAAGACAAGACATGGCAGAACTTTAAAATGTATAATCGAAAATATCCAGTATTATATGCATGGGACGAAGAATATGTACTCGTCTGCTAAAAAAATATACGTTCAATTCCTGAATATTGGGGTTTCCTTGATTGTTCGAAGAAATAGGTTAACATAATAGTGCCAGCTAGAGCAGTCGGTATGTTAAAATGGGTATCTTAGGTGCAGATGAAGTTGTATATTGAACAGCGTGTTCAATCATAGACATTCACCTGTATTTTATACCAAATGCCAAATTATGGGCGACGTCATATAAAAACTCGATAACCTCGATAATCGGGTCGGCCTACATGGGGGAATTATGACCTTGTGGCCAGGATGGTGACTGGCAACATATACTAGTATGATTAAAATGAGTTGGGTGTCACGATGGAACGCAGAGATATAAGAAATAACACTTTAGGAAGCATGTGCGTGCGTACGCTTACGGAAAAGACAGTGTCATTACTCTGAATATACGTAATAGGTGCTACAAAGCCTAGGAGGTGTTAGGATATGTACGATATTTCACATTTCGTCAACGACTCTCGTCTTTCTGTAAGTGCTAGTATGTTAGAGAGTTCGGCATTATTTTATGGGGGGGGGGAAGAGAATTACAACCGTAATGGTTATTAACCAGCATCCTTGAAGATAAAACTCCCGATATTTCAAATGTAACCTTTACCACTTTCTTTTCATATGTTTATGGTCTACAAAGAGGTTGTTTTCCATATACTATTTTACAATGGCACGTTTATCTATAATTAATCTGTTTCAACTCGCCGGTTCTTGCAAACAACTTAATCCGATTCTGCGCTCAGCACAAGAAACTAGTTTCAGAGGTAAGCTTCAAGTCAATCTACCTGATAAGCCTGCATACTACGATCTCCACGTAAAGTATTTTTTTCTTCTTCAAAGAACGATTTGAATCTAAATATAACACTAATACTTTAATTTCTTTCTCTAATATATCAGTTGGATGGATGCATTTGAATTAAATTCCTCTTTCTTGCTTAAAAACATGTTCTGATTCAGAAATAAATTACATTGGCCCAATAGATAAAATACTTGTACATGGCATTTATTCACACCTTAATTGTAAAGGAGTGTAACGTAAATTACAAGTACAACAACAAATTGAGCACGAAAGTTTGATTTCTATTTCATGTCAACATAGTAAAAAAGAAATGTTTGATATTATCATTGCCGAAAACGCAGATATTTGGAACTATAATAACACACGTACATATTTCAAATATAACAGTGTTTTCATTTATATTATGATATACTCATGTGAGGACATCTGAAGAAGATATTTGCGGGATATTTGTAGTGGAAAATTACTTTAAAAAAGAATTATGTTTTTTTCGAAATCAAGTTTACGTAAGACCTACGAAAACATTTTAACTTTTGTAACGAATATGATACATGTAAAAAAAATAAAAATATTTCCGAGTGCCGAAATTGTAATGAATAGAGTTACTACGCAAAAAAAGAGTAGGTATGTAAAGAAAGAAATAATGTTTTGTTCCTGTTACCCGACCCCACCTAGTTTTTCACGCTGATCCGAAACGTTTTTTTACGTATTCGAGAAAAATAATAAAATCGCGAAAATTGTGTGAAGTCTCGCAAGAAATAGTAGATGCGGAAACTGACATCAATTTAAACAGACAAAATAAAACTGGTCTTCCAATCTGTAATGGCTGTAGATCTGATGAGAAGAAACCAATAATAACTACTTGAACTAGACACCCACATATATAAAATATATATACAAAATTAAAAAAAAATCTACCTACCTCACCTATTGTAACATTTAGCGTAATCGGAACCACACAATGTTTTGTTAGGACTAATTTAGCAGCAACCTGTTTTATTCTCTCTCCACAACGATGTTATTATGATTTGAAAAAAACAAATTAAAATGACAGTACACACATTCGAACATTTTATTTCCTTCAGAAAGATACACAATACCATTTTACATGATTTTTTTCTTTTTTTTATGTTTTCTTATTACAAGATTATTGCCACTGTTAGGTAAAGGTATATTGTTTAATATGTATATCATTACAATTTGAAAATAATCAATTAATTTATAGATGTACTTAAAGATTTAAATAAACCAACGAACCAAAGTGATATATATATATATATATATATATATATATATATATATATATATATATATATATATATATATATATATATATATATATATATATATATTGGTAGAACTAGTTGAATAAAGCTTGCACCTCAGGAATAAACTAATTGAACATTAAATGTGCTGTTACTTTGTGCAAGAAAATGACAACCTATTCTCAAATAAAGTAAATGGGTAAAAATCTCGGGTCATTATAGAAATTTCTGAATTACAGTTAAAAGAATTATGACGTGCATTCTACCGTAAGTGAATTCCAATATAAATAAAAGTAATTTACTTCCAATAAAGTTCAAAAGAATTTGTCATACAATTTCTTACAGCAAAATTGCTATCGATTGTTCAAATTATTAAACGATGTACCATGTAAACTGCAAGATGCATGAGAGATACTTTGACAAGCTTTTAAAATATATATAAGTCAGAGTATTTAAAAATGCTGCTGTCGTAAGGATAACACACACGCGTGTATATTCAATGCCATTATGCATTGAGGAAATGCCATTCACCTTAACAAATATAGTTAAACTCCTACACTGAGAGGTCATCTCGATCACCCAAGTAATATCCGGAGGGAATTTATTGTACTGTATGTTTCCCTAGGTAACGATGTTATTAATCTGACAGAGAATCAGACTTTGGCCGTTTATTAAAGTTGAATGTTACATTGCAAAGTCTTGATGTGGTACGGCTCACTAACAGAAATGCATTATTAAAGTAATCGTATTGATGGAAATTGGGGTATTTAGTTTGAATATTCAATCGATCACAGAACTCAAGTATGTTTTCTCACTTTAAAAACAATGTAAATAAGACTTACCAATTTCTTGTTTGAAACTCAATAAATTGCAAAAAAATTAAACATTGTGTACATTTTTTTTTTTTTTTTTTTGCTATTTATTGAGTTACAAACAAGGACATAGTCTGTGCGGTCTGACATTAATTTCAGTCGCATGGTAGAACAACACATAGTACACATTTTATCAAATACAGATCCAAACATAAATACCTCATCCATATGATCACTTTAAAAATAATATTTTATCTTAAATTTTGATGATGTGATATACAATATATATTATAATTCAACATATCAAGTATAACAGTAAACAATGATGAAATGCATACCACTTGATGATTTATCATATTTCCGAACAGATATGATATCACACACATAATATCCATGTATATGCATATGTACTGGTTGATTTCACTGTCCTGTTTAGTTCCTACCAGTAAATCTTACTTTAATATTAAACTCTGGGTCTGCAGATTAGACTTTTTGCAACCAATAATCAATCCAACTGTGTGTTCTGAAGTGAGGACATAAGTATATTATATGTGTATGTTTATGAACATTAAGGCAAAGCAATTTTCAACTCTAGATCTGTCAGCCAGGTACATGTAACATGACATTTACTCCATTAGCATGGATCATTCTATCTATTATTTTGGCTCTATGCCTAAAAATCTTACTTAATATAAAACTCTGCGTCTGCAGATTATACTTCCTACAACCAATAATGAATCCAACTGTGTGTTCTGAAGTGAGGACATGAGTATTATATGTGTATGTTTATGACGTTAAGCCAACGCAATCTTCAACTCTGTCAGCCATGTACATGTAACATGACATTTACTCCATTAGCATGGATCATTCTACTAGAGTTTTTTTTGCTCTATACCTAAAAAGCACCTGTAGACAATTTATGTACCATCATATTACGAAAGTGGAATAAGTATGTGTTTTATATTGAGGACAAATTGTATGTAGGTTTATGAAGGCTATGTTAGGGCAAGGCTCGAATTATAACTAGATAACATAATATTGTCCCCTAATCATCATGACATTTTTGAACCTACGTATACGTACATACATGTAATGTACAACATGTATTTTAGCTCCACGTTTACTTTTAGCATCTCAAGATAATGCTTCAAGAAAATGGAATCTGGGTTTTGTATTTAAGATATGCATGTACATGTGTGTAGGTTAAAGAAGGTCATACCAAATTAAGCTAAGTTACCCTCAGATGTTTTCTTTTATGTTACATGCATTGTGAACATACTAGTACTGTAGTGCAGTACATGTATACATTTTGACTTTCAAATTACCTTTGTTTTAGCTTATTTAACGACAGTGAAATTATTGAACTACCTTTAGGGTAAATCAGCATTAAAATGAATGATTGGAAAACTATACGTACCGGTACATGTAAAATGGTTCCGATTGTAATAATCATAAAATCGATTAGTTCATACTATGTAGGAATTATTGTTAGTGATTATGTATATATTACAACTATGGATTTCACTTTTGCCGCGCATACATGTATACCTGCTGTTTTCTAACTGTATTATCTCTAACAGTTGTATATTAGGCATGCAAATATTTAAAAAATTAATATCCTGTTAATATTTTCTCAGTGAATGTAAGTCATCAATAACAAATGATATTAAATGCTAAACGATAGAATTTTAATAACCCTATTGTAGATGAAATTGTATCTGATTAGTTATACCAATTATTTATGATATAGAAAAAAACATGCTTTGTTATTTGTCATGCACCAATTGATAATGACCCATTGTCGGTTTCAAATAACGGTCACCAAATGGACGATTATGTCCCGCGGAATGTAACTTGAAAACTATACATGTACTAATTTAGTGAGTCTCTCCCATGTATGTTGAACATGTAATGTCAATTCAAAGTCATACAAAATGGGTGAGCCCCCCCCCCCCCTAGTACGAGTTTTAAGTGACATTCTACGAGAGAGTATCACACACGTCGCGACGGTTATCATGAAACGACAACATATTTTCATTCACATTCATAGAGGTAATAATGCATGATTGGGTGACGTAATTGTGAAATACTACCCTTTGATGGTAGTAAGAAGTACATGTACATGTAGCCTACATGTACCGACTCTTGTGTACAATCTCAAATCTAAAAAGCACAGTTAAATGTCATTTCCACCTTCCAATTATTTTAATTTGAGCTTAGATGATCATTATTGAATGTCACTTTCAAATTATTCACCTAATCATGACCTTGCGAGTTTTCAATGTTCAGAGTTATTATGATGATTAAAACATCGACATTTTCAAATTACTAAACCACACAAACACTGTGTGTTCGTTCGCAATGTGATACCGGTACAATCGTAATCAATTTTAGGGCAACGCCAATTTGTGGACGAATACACCGTCAAGTTGCCTATCCATTGCACTGTCAAGATACATCGTGATACATAAGTGAACAACATACCTATGATCAATTTTCACAGTCAAAACGTTGCTATAATAACTATACAGTGGGTCACCAGAAAGTGGACGTTTTGTGACAGTTGTTGATTTTGAGCTCTCTGTAAATATGTACAATTGCTGCATACTAACTTAGATTGGACATGTCACAAACTAAAATTAGTATTATTGCGGCATGTACAGTGTAGTAGGTTACATGCCATAGATCGGTCACAGCAGCTCTCCTAAATGGGCATGCGCGTAGTCAACATAATGTAAACAATTGGAACGCCACATCATATACGCTGGACCAGTGGAAGTCTTCACGAATTAAACACTGGACAGGTTTTCCCACTGTGTCACCCACTTGTGATAGTAATTTAGTAAAATCAACATCTATTACTTGATACAATTATTTAGGATTTTTTTTTCAGATTCAGTTAATTTATTGTCATGTGTATAAAACATTGGAATGTACGTGTAATTGTTGATGAGTTCTCGTTATAAAGTTATAGAAAAAAAGACCAGATGAAAATCAGGACAAAGGGGCTGATAAAAAAATAAGATAAAAGTGCAAAAAATGAGGACTCATTAAAACATTTTATTGCAGAAAGTGTCAAAATAATAATGCAAGTACTGTCAAAGCCAAACTGATTAAAATATATTGGAGTTATATGAGATAGACAGGACTTATTTAATTTGCATTCCTTTCTCTCGTTTTATCATTCTTTAAGATTCTTTTTTTATTACCTGCAAAATCACATTTCTTCTCCATTCCCAGGCAGATGTAATACAAAACAAAAATCAATATAAATATATTGATAGTAGAGTGTAGGTATAAAATCAGCCAATGTTTTCCTTTTGTCAGATTCACAACACTATGATGTGAATCCAATCCTGTCTGAATCCAGCAAATGTAGTTAAAATCACGATTTCAGAGACTTATGTCTTTTCAGCTTACATGTCGATATATCCCTTTGTTAGCTCTGAGCTCTGTAAACAATTGGTTTGTTCTCTCCTATTCATCAGAATTATCACAATAAGATTTCAAAAAAATTTTTTTCCAGTTTCACTGCCGACTACAAATGTAAAATAAGGATCTAAGTTAAAGGACTTAGGACAATCTACACATGCACTATATACATGTGTATATATATATATATATATATATATATATATATATATATATATATATATATATATATATATATATATATATAACTCGGTGAGTATCAATCTGCTAAGACAGTGCTCTATACCGCAGTGGCAGAGCGCAATAGTTTTGGTAGTTCTAGAACTCTTTCTTGGTTGTAACTCGGAGTTTCACTCATCGTGCGATGCATGAAACTCCGAGTTACAACCTAGAAAGAGTTCCAGAACTACCAAAACTATATATATATATATATATATATATATATATATATATATATATATATATATATATATATATATATATATATATATATATATACACGTACATCATATTGTATGTTATGGTCATTGGCATTTCATTTTGTTAGGGGCTGTAAAATATCTGGACAAGTAGATTAATATTTATATGTACCTCTACTCTTGTTACTTTACCTAGCAGTTTCTATCCAAAGTTATGCTTTGTTGTCAAGGTTACTGAAAATTCTCTTTTATTCATTCATGAATCATTCATGTGTTTTACAACAATATGAATAAATTGTGTATACAATTGGAATGCCTGGGTAAATACGTGTACATTGTATACATTGCATGTACAAGCCATCAACATATCATTAACTAAAACAGCAATGATTTCCTTTTCAAACCCATAAACAGTATGTAAATATAACCCTGCAAAATCTGACGAAGCAGTTATAAATAAGTTATGGTTTTAAATCTGACAACATGACTTATTGCCGAATAGTTGTATACCGATCACCCCTTTGTTCAATTGATTTAATCTATAAGCCTACTAGGTGCAGGATAGCAAGCTGATATTGTTTAATGCAATGTAGTATCAAATAATAACTTGATATATTGATCGTTTGTTGGTATATATGATAATACATTGGCGATACAATGTGTCATTAAATCTGCCTATTTCCTATCCGATATTGCCTTTCATTGTTTGAATTGCTACTAAAGCCACCATTAGTCTAGTCCTGATTGCAAAAATAATGGAGTACATAGTGGTACTATTTATGTGTGGCATTATTGCCGGGATTATTTAGCTTATATCATTAACAGTTAACAATTTCCATTTCCTATTCAATATTGTCTTTCATAGTTTAAATTGCAACTAAAGTCACCCTCGCTAACAGGTTCACACCACTCCAAATCGGGAGGAAACAATCTCTACAAAGTTGGAGATTTTCCGAACTTAAGAATATTAATGAGATAATTACGGAAGTCACGAACCTGGCTTGAGGAAGGTTCTACTGTGGGTACATTTCTGCCTAGGTTCGTAGCTCTAGAGACATATCTTTGACCTTGTTAGAACGTAACACATCATCTCTATGATGGACAGCTCTATATATATCTTTTGGTTTCCAGCTTCGTAGATTCAAGTGTTCATCAGATACCAATCAAAATACGCTTGCCGTGTGCTGAAAACTCCTTTGCTTTTTGACGCTTGACCATCAAGCAATCGTTGTCTCATTTGACAGTGGTTTTCTCGACTTGTGTTCATCTTCACAAAGGAATATGTTTTGTGAGGTGCCAGTACGGAAAGTAAGCTTTCCAGTGATGTATAATACATGAAGATTGGACAATGGGGAAAATATAGGGAATACTTTTAAATGTCACCATGTGTATATACGGACGACCGCGCACCAAGTATGAACGGTTTGATACCTAGTATTTTTCATTAAGCTTTATTCAAACATAATAATGATTACCATTTCAACGTCAAAAATAGTTTTTAAATTTAAAAGACATAAATGAAAACAAATTACATGGTTTTTCGAGTGAAATATGGAAGTTATTTTAATGTAAGTATATGTATCGTATAGGCAGCAATTAAATATCCAATGAGTAGATCACATCATGGCAGTGTCCATCAAGTGCGACCTGACTGCTCACGTTATACAGACTAGTCGACTATGATGAACTTATTAGCGTCAGTGATTGAACATGAGGGTAGGCGAGTATCATCATTACCATGTTCAAGCTTTAGTTTAGTTTTCATTAAATATCGTAATTCCGGTAGTTTTGCTGTGTATTTGGTAAACCGAAACGAGAATGGCTAAAAACAACCCAGTTCGAGACCACTGAAAATTAAAAAGAAGACACGCTAGTTCCCTAGGCCTCTAGCGTGCAACGTTTTGAAATTAATTGTGCCATCGATTGCTAGATTATGTGGTTTGGGGTGATCACTGCACAGATAAGAGCCTGTTTTGGTGATTGCATCACACAGCTAGGTTTGCTATCAGTTGAACTCCGCAGGCTTTGCAAATTGGTGAGCGGGACCAGAATGTGATGTCATTGCTTGCAATTGGTCTACGCCTGCGCAGATTTGAAGTTCGTGGAGGTCATTTCAACTGCGACTGTGCAGTTTATCAATATTATGTACTCTTAATTAGGAATGGAGTGGAACTGGGTAATGAAGGCCATCCTTGATTTTATGGGTAAATGGAATAGTAAACTGGTATTTTTTTATGTCTGGAATCATTTATATTAATTGATTAAGTGCCATTACAGTAACCATTTCCTATCCTATATTATCTTTCATTCTTTGAAATGCTATTAAACCTATCACGATCATTTCCACCTGGTAAATTGATCATTTATTGTTTGCCAGCATCACGTTTTCTGATAATCCCGCAAATGCTTTCGATGCTGGAGACAAGACAAACATTTTATATATGTGAGATCATTTAAAGTGTTTTTTTTCATCGGTTTTACTTTTACTAAGTTCTTCAAACCAGTGTCCAATACAGCAGACATCAATTGAGCTTCAGTTTATGTTTAGATTTATATGGAAACAAAGGTTTAATAAGCTGATTTTATCTTATTGACTAAGGGGACCCGGATAAATAAGTTATAACCAAACCTGTATCGTGCAATCCAGAAAGGCGATAACCAAAACTGTATCGTGCAACCCACAAAATGTCATTTAAACCAATCCTGTCTCTCGCAGCCTCCCTAAAATACAATTGGCATGGCCTCAGAAAATAGGGTAGGTAGGAGGGAATTTCATTTCAATTCATTTAAATTCATTTGTGATAAGATGCCAGGATGGTATGTTTTACTTTATACCAAATGCGCCAGGATGGTAAGTTTTAATTTATGCCAAGTCGGCCAGGATGGTAAGTCTTGATGTATAACAAATGGGCCAGGATGGTATGTTTTAATTTATACCAAGTCGGCCAGGATGGTAAGTTTTACTTTATACCAAGTCGGCCAGGATGGTATGTTTTACTTTATACCAAGTCGTCCAGGATGTGACCCGCATTTGGTGTTTCCGCGAAAACGGTGAAAAACGATTATGCAAATACATAATTTATTTAAACACACATACAAACACATTTAAACTAATACGAAACTATTGATTTTGTGTTTTATTTGAAAATGTCGTCATAAAGTCAGCAACATTTGAGTGACAGTCCCAATATCCATAGATTATACAATTTTTCAAATTTTAGTGAAAAGTATATGTCGACCTTGAAGGCACAGAACGAAATGAGTGCCCCGCTGAACTTTAAACTGATCGATAGCATGCTTTTGCTATAAATATGTAATATTTCGTTTTAATTGCATACCAAAGACTTTTGATAAGATTGAAGAATATTATTTCCATAGTCAATTCTAAATCAGAGTGTATGTATTACCTGCGATACTCATATAACAATGTGCAAAGGGTCCGTTACGGACGTGTACATGGTATTAAAATGTGTCAGTTTACAATGCTTTTCTCCGTGTGTCATCAGTGATACACATAATTCTACCGATGACAAGTCAAAATTCTGAAACAACAAGATTGTTACAAGTCCCCTTTGATCTCTGTTTACGAATTTCGATTACGAATGGTATCGATGGGACCATCGTCGACAACACAATATTCCATACAAAAGCCTATTAAAGTCGTCGTCATCATCGGCCGGTGACAACCATGAAACTTGCTACACACCCCAATCTTGACCGTGACCGTCATGGAAGAAATTCTGCATCATCATCATCATCATCATCACCACCACCACCACCACCATAGTCGTTAGTTTAAAGTCGTCGTCGTCGCCGCCACAACTGAAAAATCTGTTTCACCAGCGAATAGCCATAGCCATAGCATCATCCGCCTTTCAGCGTCATCGGCGATGATGATGAAAAACGCACATGCACAGATAGAGTGCACCAACTTTGCAACTTCACCGTCGCCCATGGGTGACAATGATGCGCCATGATGATGAAAGCATTGGCGATGATGCGCTAGCAGCAAAAACTTGAGCATCGACACCAAGCACTGACGATGTAAATGCAACACTTTTATCTTGTTTATTTTCGGTTTGTTTTTTACCAAGAGCTTGCATTTTCAAAGAATATAATCATAGGGTGGGTTGTATTCATGACTGACACTACTACCCCCATGCTGAGACATAGGAAACTCGGCAGTTATGTTCAGTATTTTCCATTTCATATTTGCCAAGGTGTGTAGGTACATACATTTAACATGTCATTTTGCGATGTAGTTATCATAATCAATATGATATTTTCGGATAATCCCTTGGGTTTGATTTAGTTTTTCGACTTTATGTGTTTCGCTAAAATATATTTTTCTCAAACAGGGCTACAAGTAAAACACAATCTCAGACACACAAGGTGTCAAATGTTACGCTGAGATTAACAAAAGAAACTCGTTTATTAATTGATATTGACGTTACGTACATGAGTCAGTTTCTTTTTCATGGTATTTCCGAGTACCATTGTTTGACAATGTTCTGAAGTCCATATTGATTCCAGGCAGACCTGTACGCCCACACACAATATAGTATACAGCGAGCTATGGGCTAGTATGGGTACGGAGAGAATTTACGGCAGGGGGCGGAGAAATGGGAGGCATAAAAATATTGGGGTGCGAAAGGGGGGGGCGCATGGAAATTCTGATGGTCTGAAGGTGGGGAGGACGAAATATTTTGCTCATGACTTGAACCAAATTAAACCTAAGGAGCGGACATTTAATTTACCGAATAAATTGAACATTTCTTACAGCTTCACCGCAATAAGTTCTGGAATAGATAACCATTGCATACAACCATTGTATACACCATCGACATCACTGTATACACCACTGACATCGACACCACTGCATATACCACCGACATCGACACCACCGACAAAAAAGGCGACATAGCAACATCGCCGTCGGCTATCAACCTTAATTTTGCAACGTCACTATCATTGACACCGACGACGATGATAACGGATAAACTTCAGCGTCAACAGTTAGCCATGGCGATGTAAATGCAACTCCAGAGCTTGTATTTTCAAAGTATCTAATCACACAGGATGGGTTATATTCATGACTGACAATTCTACACCCTGGTTAGACATAGAGAACTCGGCAGTGGTATTCAGTATGTTCCATCTCATGTTTGCATTAGTGTGTTGTCATTTTGTGATGTAGTCAGAATAATCTATATGATATTTTGATAATCTCCTGGGTTTGGTTTAGTTTTCCGACTTGTATTTCGCTAATTATATAAAAAATGTGTTGTTTTTGTCAGACATGGCCATGAATAAAACATAATCTCAGACACACATAAAGTCGCAAATTTTATGCTGTCAGGTGAAATAAATTAAAAATAAATTAGTTTATTTAGTTATTAATATTGTCATAAAACATTGGGAGGACAGAACGTCTTGAAAACATATGTACATATGGAGAAATCATTCGGTAAAGACATTTACTAAAAGTACAAGCTTATTGCATTGAAAACTGGTTTTATTATTTTGTGTAGATGTACCATATTTTTAAAGGCAAAAAGTGACACCATACATACGTCATGGAAGATGTAGTCAATGGAAATAATGTGTTGTGTCTTTTTCCATATGTATGTATGTATGTATGTATGTATGTATGTATGTATGTATGTATGTTACAATAAATATATATATATATATATATATATATATATATATATATATATATATATATAACTCGGTGAGTATCAATCTGCTAAGACAGTGCTCTATACCGCAGTGGCAGAGCATAGTATATATATATATATATATATATATATATATATATATATATATATATATATATATATATATATAAAAGCATGGATATGTATATATAAGCATTATCATGGCAGTCACCCACCTCATCATTAGTGAATATGCGCTTTAGAACTTCTAGTATTGCGACGAAGCTGCGATAAATTTTCAAATGTACTCGGTAAACGACCGCTCCTGAGGTTTAATTTGGTTCATATCATGGACAAATATTTCGATTTCGTTCTCCCCACCTTCAGACCATCAGAATTTCCATGCCCCCTCCCCTTCGCACCCACCCATATTTTCATACCCTTCCCCACTTCTCTCCAACCCCCTTACTCGCCCGTAGCTATATTGTGTGTACGTGTACATGCTGACAATGCCTGGAATCAGTGACGGAATTAAGAACGTTGTCCAACACTGAAAAAAGAAACTCATGAAATACGAATATTGTTTAACGTTTTGAGTCAATATTAACTAAATAAACTACTTTTTATATTTCATCCGACAGCATAAACCGTTTGTGACTATGTATATGTGTCTGAGATTATGTTTTATTCATAGCCATGTTTGAAAAAAAAACATTTGTAGTTAAACACAAGTCGGAAAACTAAACCAAACCCAGGAGATTATCAAAATATCATATAGATTATTCTGACTACATCACAAAATGACATGCTAGATTTATGTCCCTACACGTGACACTATGGCAAACATGAGATGGAAAATACTGAACACCACTGCCGAGTTCTCTATGTCTACGCACGGGGGGGGGGGGGTAGAATTGTCAGTCATAAATATAACCCATCCTGTGATTATATTCTTTGAAAATACAAGCTCTGGGTACTAATAGCCGATAAGAAACAAGATAAAAGCGTTGCATTTATATCGTCAGGGATATGTGTTGACGCTGAAGTTTTTGCGTCACCATCGTCGGCGCCAATGATGGTAATGTTGCAAAGGTGATGGCCGACGGATAACGTTGCCTTTACGGTATCAGTGGTGTATATGCAATGGTGTCGGTGGTATACATCCCGCTTTACAACGTCGACAACGCAAAGGCAGCCATAGCAATATCAAAGCTTTGCAACGTCGCTTCCAGCCATGGACGACGACGCCGCCGCCGCTATAACTTTGCAACATCACCGTCGGCCTTGGACGACAACTGGAGATTAACGATGGAAGCACCGACGACAATGAAGTAAAAACTTCACCATCATCATGCAGCTAGCGCTGGCGACGTACATACAACACTTTTATCTCGTTTTTTTTTATACCCAGAGGTTGACTTTTCAAAGAATGTAATCACAGAGTGGGTTGTATTCATGACTAACATTCCCCCCCCCCCCCACGCTAGGCTTTGAAACTCGCTCGGCGATGTTCAGTATTTCCATCTCATGTTTACCATAGTGTGTAGGGACATAAATCTAGCATGTCATTTTGTGATGTAGTCAGAATAATCATTATGATATTTTGATAATTCCTTGGGTTTGGTTTAGTTTTACGACTTGTGGCAATACTGCACATTGTCATCTAATGAATATTAACATGGAAAACGCCGGCCTGACGATGGATATAGAAAGTCTCTATGTGTCAGTACTTACAACAATGTCATGTATAATGACTCTATTTACATGTTGTCCGTACACAATCGTAATCCATCTTTATCACAAAATGTTATGAATTAGAAAAACCCGCTAAAGTCTTTAATAACACAGATTTATGTGATTTCAATATTCACATAGCATTAGCTAATTTCTAACAAATCCTTATAGTCAATGCATTGTTTTTATGTAATTATGTGTGGGAGTACTTGACATAGAAAAAGTGAAAATCACGAGAGGGCGTTATGGTGTGTATAGATTGATAATTCAGCAATACGCTGGTTACTTAAGTTCAAAAGTTATTCTTCATATAACGTGTACACTGTCTCCATTTGTGTAATCCATTGGAAACATGCCGGTAAATATAACTCTAGCTTGGCTTATGAAACACTTTATTTTGTAGTTAATGAGAAACCACGTAATCCAGCCCGATGAAGAACTTTTACCTTCATACGGTGTTTATGCAGTTGTCGCTGTTTTCTCAATCACATTTATGTTGATCATTCTTGGAGACGGAGCCGTCATCATGGTGTCAACAAGAGCTAACAGAATATCTGCTGATCTCAAAATCTATCTGATTAGTCTAGCCGTTGCAGATATCGGCATGGGAGTATTCTATTCACCGTTTCTACTATCAGAAACTATTCTACAAGAGTGGGTGTTTGGAGATGTCATGTGTCCACTCGTGAAATATGCACAAAAGGTAACAAATATCTGTCTATAAATGTATTCATTCGATGTGTTACAGTACATACAGTACACATTCATCTACCTAACCCTATTAAAATCACAAATGCGTACAAGGAGTATCAAGAAAGCCAAAACATGATTTCGGAGATAGTTTTCTTTTAAATACAAAATTTGTGTTGATGGCTATTCATACAATATGAAGGCTAATAGACAAATTGTGCATGTATCTCCCTTATCCTATTAAACTCATAAATGCATAATCGAGGAGAATCGGCAAAAAAGGCACGTCTTTCAGATTAACAAGAACAAGCAAAACATCATTGTGGAGATATCTTCTTTCGGAAAGAAAATGAAGACGAAAATTGAAGTTGATACTCTATGTATGGTTCTGAAAGGATTGGGCAGGAAAATACACCTTGGTTGATGTACTATGGGGAGATTCCACAATAAATAACAATTACATTACGATTCCATCCAAAGGGACTGTAGGCAAAATAACTTTTGCATTCTTTTAGTATCAGGCGAAACACAATTTCATGTGCTATGGGGATCTTCTGCGATAATCGTTCTCAGCTGCTCTCACATTGGATAATACAGTGAAGGAAAACATCTCTAAGAATTGAAAACTTTTCATACGACACTCTTTTCATCAAATGCATCCAAACCTAATTTCTTTTTTCAATGAATGGTCACATGATCTTTAGTGATGGTTAAACGTGTTCATCCATGAACAAATATTATATCCCCATGTACCTAAGCAAATTAAACCAACTTGAAGTGTGCAATGTTTCCGAGAAATATCAATATATTCATAAGAAAACTAACTTTAACTAAGTAATGTCTTACTGAATGATAATGGGCTGATACGGAGAAAGAGTTTTTCCTAGAGGCACCCAAAAAGGTGTATTTCTCTATTCTATAGTTGTAAGGGGTAAAGGGGAACGACAGATGGCAACGGAAAAATCTGACTAAAATCTTATTCATCACGTTTTTACTTCAAAATCTTGATGGCAATACTTTGTGGTCCAACTTGAAAAGTGACAAAGTAGTCCTTCTTGTTACAGGTGTCCGTGACCGTCAGTATATACACGTTGGTTGTTGTTAGCATCGACCGTCTCCGAGCTGGGAAGAACCCGTTGAATATATATCTACACTACTACATATACCAATCGCAAAAACTGGGTGATTATCGTTGTTTGGGGTACTGCACTTGCTGTCAGCTTATGCCAATTTCTCCATCATGAAACCAAGACTGGTATCTCTGGTTGTCATCGCTAAAGATATACGACCCTTTGCATGAATACATTGCACGAAAGTGACCTGTTGATATATAGGATCTGCGTATTTTTTGCCATGTTCATCATTCCTTTATTACTTCTGGTATCGACCTATGCCAGCATCATTCGTATACTATGGACGCATAGAGTGCCGGGGAATAATGATGATGCCAGGGATATTGCCAACTTGCAGAACAAGAAGAAGGTGAGTACCATAATTCCATGCCAATGATGGTTTATGAGATGTTATATGTGGTTTATTAGCTGTTAAAGCCGTTGCTTCTTACCACTGTGGTTGGGGTTTGGGCCCATGTCATAAAAACAAAGTAAAGTTGTTTTATCAATTAAATATCTAAATTAAATACCCGGTAATGGATTGGCCATTACAATGATGGTTTCAGATGTTATAATATTTGGTTTAGCGGTTAAAGCAGTTGTCTGAGGTTTAGGTAACTTTTGACATGAAAGACGAGTCGTCTACCAAAAAGATTGCTAGGCTATGTGGCAACGATTGGGGTGAAATATTCAATTTCACACCAATAGTAACTTCAAATTCGATGTGTACAAAGTGGCCATATGGGGTATTTATTTTGGAATTTTAATTTATAAAACAACTTTACTGTGTGTTTTTTTCACTAGAGAAAAATGAAATAACATATGGCAAGTCTTTGTTTGTAATTCAGCAAATTCAAAAACAAGATGCAAAACGTGTAAAAGTGTGTTATTGTACATACAATAACATTCATATTATACGTTTTAATGTTCTGCAATTTATTGAATACAAATAAGACCTTGGTAGATGTTATTTCAATTTTTCAGGTAGAAAAACATAGTAAACCGACGTAAATACCCAGTTCTCATCCACATGGATTGGCCACTTAGAGTAATCGATATACAATTGCAACGTTTTTTTTTTTGAAGTTTTTAGTAAACATTAAACGTATATGGGTAATACAAGTATTGACCAAATCACCATAACCCCACCCACCCCCACCCCCACCACGCCCACCCGCTCCCAATCTGACAGGGCAACAATATAAATGTTGCAAATAAATTAGGGCTCGAGATAGGTTATCGAATAAATATACTTCAAGCTAAGATAACCGCCATATAAAATTAAATGTTTAGGTAAAAAAACCTTAGTTTTGTATTGATATGTTACAATGGAATATTAAGATTCTGATCATTTTCGTATGTTGAAATACACCACTTTTATCTATTTGCCCTACCCATGGTCATTACTTACAAAAATTATTCAGCTACTTTATTGCCATACATTATGTATATAAAAATATTGGAATGTAACTATTCACGAGCGCTCATAACGACATGGTAAAAAGGGAGTATGAAAAGACAGATAAGAAACAACCAAGATAAAAATGAAAACCAGGACTCATTTCAACATCAAATTTTGCCGTAGGGTAAAAGCTTTCCCTAAACGTTTGGAGGATGTCGGCTCGCTTTCAGGCCTCGAGCGATATTTATAGATAATCAAGTGAATGCATATCATGATGTCAGTGTCTGTGATGTGTTCTGCAGTGCGGACAACTTTTTGCAGTGAAGCTAACTCCTCCAGACTGAGCGTAATGTTCAGGAACCAGACAATGATAAAGTTAAAATACTTTCAACAGTTGAATGATAAAATATTATGAAAGTATCTTGGGCAATACCTAATTTTTTTTTCAGGCACCTGAGGAAATAATGAGTGTTAAAAACACACTAATAATAGCATTGTTTATAACACAATGTATCACAATCTCTTTTGTTCCTAGAAAATAATCTGCAGCATTCTGCCTGGTGTGTTGTCGATGTCACAAATCAACTAAACCCCCATCAGCTCTTTCGTCTGTAGAACGACCTCAAATCATCTATCCTATGTGGTACCTGGAGACGAATTCTTAGGAAGCGGTCATCAGCTCTTGAAATCGATAGTACTACGAGGGATAACATTAAGTCGACCAGTTGATTTTGTTTCCATGAGACATAAGTGTTTCACGAAGGAGCACCTGACATAATCCATAAACGTTTATACGGTGTGTTATCTATCTTTTAGTTCAATGCCTCAACCTCGAGCTTAATAGTGAGATCTTAAGTAAAGTGTAACAAATTTGGACATTAACCCATTGAAATAACTTGGCATTTAGGACGTTTATGTAATTGTACCCTACAAACAGGGTGACTGCCTTTAAAGGATTAAATGGACATGGGTCAAACCTAAATTAATGATTGTGTATGTGTTTCACCTGAAGAAGTTACGTTATTCTCCTTAATATGGAGACATTTTTAATTCTCACTAGTAACGTTGACATATCTTTGCCATAGTAGTTAGGCAAACCAAACGGTGACGCTATGTTGTAATTTGTGCACGTAATACACTTAGATATTTATAAGAACAGGAATAATATGTTGCAAAACATACATTTTAGTGTCCAATTTTACAATATGAAATTATACATTATTTGCTGTTTTAGAGGTGGGAGATATTATAATGTACAATAACCAAATCGTTTGTAAATGTGTGTCATGTACGTGTTTTCAAAGGATGTGTGTATTGAAATCATTGAAACAACTGTATATTTAATTGTAAATAGTGTACAGATATATCGCTACTAACTGTATATTCTGTACATGTATACAAATATAGACATTGTGAAAGATTTCATTTGAAACTTCAGTCATTTTACTTATCTGTATAGATTGTATTATCCACACATTTCGCGCCATATACTTAGGTCGTAGTAATAATTGTAATGTACATACTGTATAATATAATAACGTCTTCAATATTATCAACATTTTGAATCGTACATGTTTTGAAAATAAAGAAATACAGATAAGAGCGCTTTTTAAAGGATAATAATTATAGATGTTTATGGCAAAGCACGGTCAGATTCATTTTTTGCATTTAGTACGCCTTTTTTATTACTACTATCAAGTTTGTTGTTATTCGTGTTGAAGCATTATCTCGACAAGTAAATACGATTTCTAATCCTGTGGAAAGAAAACACTTTGCCACACCTGACGTATGTTCGATTCGGCTTGCATGCAAGGGTGGATGGTAATATAATGTACTGACAACGTCTTGACAAATACAAGGTCTAAAAGTTACTGGGGAAGGCTTTTCCCGTAAACACTTGCTGGAAAACCCCGAAATATACGAATATATCAAGTAGAGCTGTTTACAAGATTTACAAATGTAATTTAAGTTATCAGGGTGCTACTTTGTCACCCAAAATCACATGGAACTTGATAGCAGTAATCAATACAATTGACTACATAGAGGCACAGCTTTGTAGAGAAATGTATGTTGCCTGTAGTGTTCTGTATTGAGTTATTTAATATGGAAATGTGTTCAATATGTATGGATTTGTATCGACTAAGTTACCCTATTTAATATTACATACGAGTAACATTTTTTGTGATTGTAATTAATCATTAATTAATGAAGGTGGATTATTTATATATTTTCTCATTTGCATTTGAATGACATTTTCTTCATTTCAAGTATGTAAAAGTGGTAGTATAAGACATTATTTATTAACATAAAACTGTGAAATTACTGTATTGGTTTAGTTTAAGTTGGGATGTGGGTAACATACCTTGTGGGCATGCAACCAATACTTGTAATAAAGATGGTATTTCCTCTACACAGTGTGGAGTGGACTTTCTTAATGGTCTCTGGTTTACCATAAGCTCACATTTCACAAATGATAAATTGTTAAGTTTGTAATATATAAGTGCTATCAAAGATCATTTTTGACTTATATGATAACTATCTTCTGTCGTTACTGATTGCAGATAGTTACTAAGCAATGAAAGTAATTTACAAATTATTTGCGGTTATTTCAAGCATCATTTATCATATTTACCCCGGTTTGTGTTCAACCCCATGTTTCAGAAGCTCAAACGTTAATGTCATATTATTCAAAGTGGCTATATTTTAATTTTAATTCATAAAACTATTTTATCATGGCTTCCTACTTGAACAATCACCGTGAGATAACAAAATTCTCGTTTGTAACTCAATAACTAAGCTAACTAACTAACTCAAAAATTAAGCCAATTATTTATATTAAGTAAAAAGACTATGGTAACAAGCTTTACTTAATAAGTGTGCTTTGTTATGTTAAATGTATGTGCCAAATCATATGGAATGTATTCTAAAGATACAACTTAATTACTGAAAATCATTAATTATTCAAACTACTCATTAAAATAAAAGTTGTACCAACAAACTTCGTAGGACATGTGCATATTAATATGGTTGATATATGTACTACATTATATGAAATTTGAAGCTTGCATTCTTAAGATAAATCCTAATAACCGAAAATCATTAATTATGAAAGATTATTCATTGTAAGCTACACCAACAGGCATTTATAGGACATATACGCTTTGGTATTGTTAATATATGTACTAAATTATATTCAACGTGAAGTGTGCATTCTTACAATATAGCCCAATTACCAAAAATCATTAATTATGAATATTGAGCATAACAATGTGACTTTATTTCTATACATAGATAGCGCTGTGATCGGAAGTTATATGGTGTTTTTTTCTTACAATCACTATCTTTCCAAGACAGTAACATTCTTCCAGAGCTTTTCAAAAGAGGTTTGAATTCTGACTTCTTCTTCCATCACATCATTCTTGTAATGTCAGCGGAAAATACCATTTGAAAATTATTACAAAACTGCAAGCAAGCTAAATCAACATACTTTATATGACATATGAACTGTTTTATGGTTAGCGTATGTACTAAATGATATTGTAAATGGAGTGTGAAATCAAAATATATAACCAAATTACTAAAAAACATTAACTTATAATGTACATAAATTAGAATTCCCTCAACTATTATCTATCTATCTATCTATCTATCTATCTATCTATCTATCTATCTATCTATCTATCTATCTATCTATCTATCTATCTATCTATCTATCTATCTATCTATCTATCTATCAAGACATCTTTGTCTAAAAGATTTTCTGAAACCTCGGAAATGTTTTTACCCCATTTTTTGACAAATCAAGATACTTTCTAGAGTATAATAATACTAATCTTTATTCGTCCAAATAAATTCGGAAATGTGTTGAATGGTCGCCGCAAGTGTTGAAGAAGCAGGAGGAAACCGGAGTGCCCGGGGAAAACCTGCGTTGTTCGGCAGGATCAAACTGAGCATCACCCTTCTTACATACAGACCTGGTTAAATTTTAAGTCAAACCCAGCCGACACCAGGCGGGTTCGAACCCAGACTGCAGAGGTAATAAGAGGCGTACGAGCTCACCGCTCGGCCACCGACAACCCACGACAAGTAAAGCATCAAGTGAAAATTCAATTTCTGCACCCATGTCGAACTTGAATCCTTAGCTATTTGTGTTGTTTCGTATGCTTTTCGTATGATCCACATGAAATTTTATTTCATGTCTGTGTACATTTTATGTTCTGTTATATCTGTTTCAATTAAACATATCAGCAACTGGACAGTACATGTAGACGTAATCATTTCTCAGGAAAAAGATCAAACAAAACCGAAAATTATATTATTATATTTAAAAAATCAAATAATTTCACAAAATATTCAACAGGAAAAACAAAACAAAAATAACAACGGATTGAAAATGGCAGCAGGATGCAATATTGATTTCTCCATGATTCCCTGCCCCAAAAGAATCTTGATTAGGTAAAACAATGAGTAAAAAGGACTTGGATATATTTTCAGAAGATGTTTTCCAGAAATATATTTCTTTATTCCATTTTTCATGCGGGATCAGTGGAAAAAATGTGTATGCAAGAATGGAACTTTATGTAAATAGTATGCTAATTTAAATGGTAAAATTTCAAACTTTTATTTCGAAGTCATTTTAAATTCACTACCCAGAAAGAGTTTCCTTCCAACCTTTAACAGAAAATACATACAGGGCCATCTTCTAGAACATATTCTGGAATCTGGTTTTCAGAAGATGATGAGCTGTGCATGTCTCTTGGAATTCAGTCAGCAGCAAACATGTTCACTATTTGAAATTGTGAATGGTAAACGCCCCTAATATACCCTAACACAGTTATTCAGTTACTATTGGACATAAAGACCGTAAATCTACAGAACATAAAAGAAAAAAATACAGAAAGGGATAAAAAAAAAAGTTATCAAAGGATTTAATATGGCCGCTGTATTGAATTTTCCCACTATGCTTTGCTCGCAAAACATATCTTATTTGGTCAGAAGTAATGAAAGGGCATTGTAAAGGCTTTATGGAAGTACTTTTACTCAAATTACTCAAAGATGTTTTGTCTATGTAATTCTTGACAAGGGAGACAAACTTATGCAATTTTATGCAAATTTGAGGTATAAAATCTAGCATAAAATAAACTCCCCTTGGGACGCAAAAATGAATCTTGGACGGTACGGTTAGCAGGTCTATGATTTATGACGATGATATTGGTGAGGCCCTGCCTAAACATCGTACAAAATATACAATAACTAGACGTCTATTTGAAACATCTTGTGTTTTTTTGCCACATAAATGTGTTATACACTTAATGCTGCACTAGCTGCAAATGGACAGTTATTTTTGAGAATGTGTCATATTGTACATCCTGAACGATATTGCATCACCTGTGGGTATATGAATTTGTGTCTCTGTATACATGATATGGTACAAACAATCAATCAATCAATCAACCAAATCCAATAGATTTTAGGGCCCGCACTCTAAAATCAGCGCCCTTAATCTAATTATTGGAATTTTAACAATTAAATATATTGTGGTTGTCTGATCTTAAAATAATACTCTAGTAACCAATAATGCGGTTTTAAGATGATGGCAGGAACGAAATCAAGCCTTTGCTCAATATTTAAACTACTGACCTACGGATAACATTGACCACTAAATTAACAGGAACAATGCCTTTTTAAAACTAATTGACAAATATTTAGTGAATATATCTTTTGTTACTTGATGAAAAACACTTTCCTTATTGCAGCTGTTGCACGTTCAAAGCGCTGGTACAATTCGCGTCATTCCTCAGAATCAATATTCGCTGACGCACAATTCCCTGACGCACATAGTAATATCAGGTATTAAACCGCTTCGCGATGCTTACACTTTGCCATCAAAAAGGCATGTTTCATTTCACATTAAATATACATTTACTAAGATTTATATTATTATACATAAAGTACTCTTTTCAATTACATTGTCAATTCGTTAAGCATTTAATCACGATTAGATATCCTTGAAAGACACAAATACAATAACGACTTAATAATTAGTCTTATTTGCGTTATCCTTCGACATGCGATCTCGAGTGAATTCAATTGTACGTGGTCGGTATGTCATCATATCACGTAATTCTTAAGTACGAAGAGAAATTTCAAAAGTGTTTTCATTATGATTTTACACGAAGACCTTCTGCCTGAGTGTGTATGGGTCTATACAAGACATGGGCCCAATACGAAAGTATGTAGAGATTAAAGAAGATTATTATAGTAAAAGAACACGATCTCGTTGTACGATACTATAAACAGATGTCAGCGAAGGCCTTCTTTCTTTATTCCAAACCAACTTTACATGTTATTACTTGAAGAAATGATATTAAAGAATTCTATGACATCAAACGCGCATGGTTTCCCATCAGCTGAAACGTGGTTTATGCCCTGAAAGAGTTTTGAACTGTCATCTGATAACCTTGACAACTGTAGAGAAACCTTAGAATTAACACATTAACGAGTTTTACCCGATGAAGCGTATGCCTTCCCACAGTGATTATACAGTAGGATAATAAACGAAAAGTAAGACACGGTATGTGTATATGTATCCACATACACACAAGGCAGACAGACCGACATACGCACACACACATGTACACACACACATACATACATACATACATACATACATACATACATACATACATACATACATACATACACAGAAACACAAACTCAAACATACACACATTTCCTGTGTTTACGTTTGTATTGTACTTATTTTTGATCGGGTAATAAAATATATATCATATCATATCATATCATATCATATACTGTGTGTGACTGTTTACGTTAGTTAATTTTGCACTAATCAATGCCTTTGTATATTAAAGGAACCGTAACTTTAGACTTTATATATATATATATATATATATATATATATATATATATATATATATATATATAACTCGGTGAGTATCAATCTGCTAAGACAGTGCTCTATACCGCAGTGGCAGAACGCAATATATATATATATATATATATATATATATATATATATATATATATATATATATATATATATATATATATATATATATATATATATAATAATAATAATAATAATAATAATAATCTTTATTTATACTGGATAGTTCTTTAAGCATTTAAACACTTGTCTCCCAAAAAGTCCAGTGAGGGCCATCCCTCATCATGGGTTCAGTGTTAATGCAGGAGGAAACCGGAGTACCCGGGGAAAACCTGCGTTGTTCGGTAGAGTCAAACTGAACGACACTCTTCTTACTTACAGCGTGGTAAATTTAATCGAACCCTGAATGGGGTTCGAACCCCGACCGCAGTGGTAAGAGGCAAGTGGTTTAACCACTTGGCCACCGACAACCCAATATATATAATAGAGAAAGAAAGAAACCCGGAGAGACGAGTAAGTTTAGAGTACTGTGTGGACTTCTTTCGATTTTTTGAAATTAGAATTTGACATTTGATTATCTCGTAATAACGTGTTATAATATCATTTGTATATTGATATCAGCATACATAGAAATAATGATCGATTAAAGAATCATTCTCCGTTAATAGATAGACTTATGTTTTCAAAGGGACAATTTATCATTTCTCATAGACTTGGTCGTACGTAATCTAAGAAGTCGTCATCATTGGAGACTAACTAACTTTGGGGTATAGATAGATTTTCAATACAAAATTGAATAACACAAGTGGCCGACAATTGATGAAAATTATGGCAGGGACTTAAGTTATATCATTGCAATATAGAAGGGATATTGAGAAAGGATATTGCAATGCTCTCGCATTGCTACAAAGTCGCCATTCAGGGTAACATGATGATTCTGGCTGTATTAAAACGAGCAAAAACATGGAAAAGTGTAAACATATACTAACGAATACGATATCGTTCATTTCTTTAGAAGGGCCAATTAACGAGGAACTAAGGCAATGAAGAGTCAAACTCTTGACATTTGTTAGATAGCAGAATGACATTGTGAAGCGTGATTGGGATCGATTTATGGAGACATTATCTTTTGTGACAATCACAAAGGATAAGGTGAAAATGTACTTGGCGTGTTGACGTGAATATATTTCTAAATATATTACACTAGCTTCGAGTCGAAGCCACAATCTTGATAACTTACAATCATATGTAAAACAAGGCAACTATAGCCATGCTTGAATGTATCCTGGGTAGAGTTGGCTCTCGCCATGCCAGTACAAAATCTATATGAGGCTACGGTCAGAATTTACGGCACGGGAGAAATCGAGGGGGGGGGGGCATGAAAAGTCTGATGGTCTGAAAGTGCTCCCGAAATATTTTGCTCATAATTTGAACCAAATCAATGCTCAGGAGCAGTCGTTTACTGAGTACATAAAAAAGTTCCCGCGATAATTTCTAAACCACTAGTTATAATAGGGATGTTGTTTCTGCCTTAAAGCAAGATTGGAAAGAGAAACCCCTGCAGGCTAAGTATTTCCAACTCAAGGTTACAGCCCAATGTGAGACCTCTTTCGCAAAGACCACATCTATTTGTAAAAAAATCTCTCATTGTTATGTATTGACGTTGAAGTTGATTCCCACTGTTAGTTTAATGTAGTGTACCATATTGTACATCTCTGAAGTGGAGGGGGAGGTACTACACATATATTAAAATATGTGTAGTTTGAGGAAGAGCTACGAAAATTCTTGGGTACATTTCGGGGGAGGGGGTATTTTGAGAGCGCGTCGGAGGTGGGGGTGGCGTGCCTTCCCCTACCACATCTAGCATTTCACGAGTGGCCGTTTATTAAAACCTACAGTTTCATTACAATTTCCCACAGTGATGATTGAATATGGTAATTTTGTTTACACCGTGAAACTGAACTCTACAAGTTGGTTCTAATCACTTGGTAACGCTATTGAAGCCATCTCCAAGAGGGAAAAAAATATCCATTAAGAATAGGAGCCTGATTATATTCCTTGCTGAAACTTCATGAAAATAAACGGCCACTGGTGAAATGCTAAGCGTGGTGAGGAAAAGGCGAGAGTCATTAATACCCACACAACTGAATGTTAAGCTATAATCTGGAATGCACGACAGATGCTAACAGATGATACCAGCTATGCCACAGCTGTGCTAATCACTTCCTGATGGTTTATATATAAGGTATATGCTTTCACAAAGACGTATATCGTTATAGGGAGAGATCGACTAAGCGTGGATTATCTACTACTATCTCAAAGGCTTCGATTTCTCATTTTTACAACTTATCTGAAAACTATAATTCCTTCAATTGTAGCTAAGCGGTCTCTGCATGATGAATAGTTTTTTTTGGAAGCTGCCGACACTCAGTACTCTTCTTTTCTTTTCTTTTACTGGAGGCAAGCGAGCATGGCCTACACGGATTAAAATATTGAAAAAAAATTCAGAGACTGACGCACATTTTCAGCCACTGATTATAGCGTGATATGTCTTGTGCGATAATACCTGCAATGTGTAGGCTCTGGACCGAAGAAATCCACCTCTTTATTACACTGATCGTGTAGGAAACGTCATATTTATTTGAACATGTCTTTCAACCAGGGTGAAACATCAGCAGAGGATGTGTAAATGTGGCGAGTATGGAAAGAAGATCCACCTTCGTACATCTTGAACTTACCCATGATGTTCTCTCCATCTAGAGCTGTAAACAGTGAAAAGTGGAACTGTAGACAGAGCTGACGATTACAAGAAATAGTGGATGCGGAAACTTACATCAAAATAAAAAGACAATATAAAATTAAGTTTTTTAAAAATCTGTCATGGCTGTACATCTGACAAGAAGAAATCAGTAATTATAATACAAAGACGATATGGAAAATAACAGAAAACATACAGAAAACACACACACACACAAATATATATATATATATATATATATATATATATATATATATATATATATATATATATATATATATATATATATATATATATATATATATAATAAAAAATCTGCCGACCCCCACCTATTAGGCCTAATACAAACTTTTGTGGTTCCGGTTACGCTCAATTCTAGAATCTATTAGATGGGGTAGGTAGATTTTTTTTTTTATTTAATTACATCTTTTATTATGTGTAGGTGTCTAGTTCAGGTTTTCCATTATCTTTTTCCAAATGGTCTCTGTGTTGTTTATTTCTACCTATCAGATATACATCCATTACAGATTGGAAGAACAGTTTTAGAGTGATTTCAATTGGGCAGCCAACGGCAGCCAACTCATTTTGATTCAAAATGTAGAAACATCGAACTAATTTTGGAACTCTATCTCAGAAATTTGCAGCGTCATCCAAGGCTTGCTCCGACTGATTTTTTTCTCGACGTAAAAACAATTTAGGATCAGCAGTGTCGGTCGGGTAACTAGAACCAAATCATTTTTGTAAGCCTCACAATTATTTCGTTAGGCTTATTTAGCAACACAATGTTGCCTCCTTTTTCCCAAAACGATGTTATTATGACTTGAATAAACAAATTAAAATGAAAGCTCACACATTGGAACATTTCATATATTCAAGATAGAGACAAAATATCATTGCTTCATGTATTAGATAACAAAGATTATCATTTTACATAACTTTCTTTAATATTTCTTCATGAATTTTGTTTCACAGCTTATGTCTTATGAAAGTAATTTCACTGTTAAGTAAATGTATATTGTTTATATGTATATCATTGAATTCGATAATAATCAATATACCTCACGATTTAAATAAATCAACCAAACCGATACTAGAATGTATTGGTCGATCTAGATGACTAAAGCTTTCGCCTCGGGAATATACTAATTGAACAACACGTGCTGTTACTTTGTGCAAGAAAACGCCAACGTATTCCCAATTAAAATCAGTCGGAGCAAGCCTTGGATGACGCTGCAAATTTCTGAGATAGAGTTCCAAAATTAGTTCGATGTTTCTACATTTTGAATCAAAATGAGTTGGCTGCCACGGGGGAATGGAATGCAATGATATAAGAAATAGCCCTTTAGGAAGCATGTCCATGCGTACGCATACGTGTAAGACTGTAACATTACTCTTAAAAATGTATCTTAAGTGTATTACCAAGCTTAGGAGCTGTAGGATATGTACGATATTTGACATTTCGTCAACGACGCACGTCTTTCTCTAAGTGCCAGTATGTTAGAAAGTTCGACATTATCTTATTTGAGAGTAGTGGTGGGGGAAAACTACACCCGTAATGGTTATTAACCAACATCTTTTGAACATTAAATGATGTGCTGTTACATTGTGCAAGAAAACGCCAACATATTCCCAATTGAAATCAATGGGGAATAAACCTGAGATCACTTTGCAAATTTATGAGAGTACGCATACGTGCAAGAATGTAACATTACTCTGAAAAATGTATTTTAAGTATTACCAAGCCGAGGAGCTGTAGGATATGTACGATATTTGACATTTCGTCAACGACGCACGTATGTTAGAAAGTTCGACATTATTGTATGTGAGAATAGGGGTGGGAGGAATTACATCCGTAATGGTTATGCAATGCAAAACTCACCACGTTTCAAATGTAACCTTTGCCACTTTTTCATATGTTTATAGTCTACAAAAAGGTTGTGTTCCATATACTTTTTTTTATCATGGCACGTTTATCTATAATTATCTGTTTCAAATCGCTGGTTCTTGCAAACAACTAAATCCGATTCTGTGCTCAGCACAAGAAGCTTGTTTTAGAGGTAAGCTTTTAGTAAAATATACTTCAGAATCTACAGAAGAAACTTGCCTACTTCATTCTCCTCTTGGAGCATTTGTTCTCCTTCAAAGAATGATTGGAATCTAGATATAACACTAGTACGTATACTTTAATAATGTCTTTCTCTAATCTATCAGATAGATTGATGGATGGATGGATGGATGCATTTAAATTAAATTCCCCTTTCTTCCTTCAAAACATGTTCTGATTCAGAAATAAATTATATTAGACCCAATAGATAAATTACTTGTATATATATGACAATTATTCAAACCTTAATTATAAAGGAGGGGGAACGTTAATTACAAGTACAATATCAAATTGAGCCCGACATTTTGATTACTATTTCACGTTAACATAAAAAAACGAAATGTTTTATATTGCCATTGCCAATAACGCAGCGACATTTGGAACTATAATAACACATGTACATATTTCAAATATATCAATTTTTCATTTATATTATGATACAATCTCGTTCATTGGGGACATCTAAAGAAGGTATTTGTGGAAAATTTGTATATTTGTTGTGAAAAGTTATTTCAAAAATGAAAGTTATTTGTTTAGGAAACAAGTTTACGTAAGACCAGCTGTACGTTTCATATTTGTAGCGAATACATGTGTCTGAAAAAAAATAAAAGTACAGATATTTACGAGTGACGAGTTTGTAATGGATGAACTTATTACAAAAAGGGCAGGTATATGGAAACAGCTGAGGCCTCAGAAAAAAAATAGTTTGGTATAGATTGAGCATAATATGAATCACACAATTTTTTGGTTACACCTAATTTAAAAGCATAATGTTTTCCTCTCTCTCCCACAACGATGTTATTATGACTTGAATATATAACAAATTAAAATGATAGCACACACATTGCAACAATCTATTTCTGAAAGACACGATACGTCTGCTCGCAGAGCGGAGTATATGTTGAGGGTAGAAGAAAATCAAGTAAGGTTTTTCGTGTCTACAAGCCTGTTTCGTAAATAAATAAATCACTCGTCAGGAGATGCTGATGTACATTGTAGAGACGAAAGACCCTACTTAATTTTCTTCTACCCTAAACATATATATACATAAATATATATATATATATATATATATATATATATATATATATATATATATAACTCGGTGAGTATCAATCTGCTAAGACAGTGCTCTATACCGCAGTGGCAGAGCGTAATAGTTTTGGTAGTACTGGAACTCTTTCTTGGGTGTAACTCGGAGTTTCACGCATATTGCGATCATCAGACACTCTGTCTGATGATCGCAATATGCGTGAAACTCCGAGTTACACCCAAGAAAGAGTTCCAGTACTACCAAAACTATATATATATATATATATATATATATATATATATATATATATATATATATATATATATATATATATATTACATGTATGTATGTATATATATATATATATATTTTTTTTTTTTTAAATTATATATATATATATATATATATATATATATATATATATATATATATATATATATATATATAAAGCTTTAAATAAATGGACCAAAGGTTATATGTATTGGTCGAAGTAGTTGAATGACGCTTGCTCCACGGTAAAAAACTAATTGAACACTAAATGATGTGCTGTTACATTGTGCAAGAAAACGGCAACATACTCCCAATTAAAATCAATGGGATTAAACCTGGAATCACTCTGCAAATTCCTGAGAGAGTTCCAAAATTAGTTAGATGTTTTGACATTTTGAATCAAAATGAGTTTGCTGCCACCAGGGAATGGAATGTAACGATATAAGAAATAGCTCTTTAGGAAGCATGTCTACGCATACGTGCAACACTGACATTACTCTGAAAATATATATATGTTACGTATTACAAAGCCGAAGAGCTGTTAGGATATGTGTGGTATTTAACATTTCGTCAACGACGCCCGCCTTTCTCAAAGTGCTAGTATATTAGAAAGTTTGACATTATTTTATCTGGGAGTAGGGGGCGGGGGAAATGACACCCGTAATGGTTATTAACCAGCATCATGTATGACAGATGTCAGTTGTAACCTTTACCAATTTCTTGTCGTCTCTCTATGTTCTACAAAGAGGTTCTTTACCATAAGTATACTCTTTTACTATGGCGTGTTTATCTGTAATTGTCTGTTTATCTGTAATTGTTTGTTTCAATTCGCTGGTTCTTGTAAATAACTGAATCCGATTTTCGCTCAGTACAAGAAATTTGTTTTAGAGGCTTCAAGTCAAATATACTTCTTCCTGAGAAACCTGTTGTTAAATATTCAATATGGATGTGTGTGTATTTGTGTGAGTGGGTTGATAGCGAGAGAGACACACACACAGGAGACAGTGTTTGCTATTTGAATGCTTACCACGGTATGATACTTTATTCACATATGTACAGGTAGATATAATGATCACTTAAAATTTGATGAGGTGGCGGTATGTGGATGTTAAAGTCATTGAGAACACTTGGTAGTTGAATGTTTATTTGTGGATACTACACCTGCCTACTTCGATCTCTACGTCAATTGTTTTATTTTTATTTTTCAAAGAACGATTTGAATAAAGCTTACACCTCAGGAATAAACTAATTAAACATTTCTTACAGAAATTTTTTTTCAGATGTTTTTGTTTTATTTTATTTTCTGTTTTGTAGTTTATATGTTGTGTGTCTGGGCCATTGGATTAAGACTAGTTCCACTGAACTATTTCCATGGCCCTCACCAGGGAGGGTGACCATGCAATACTAAATTATATGTTTGTCATGTACACTTTCCCAGTCTAAGTTCTATCATCCTTTTTGGTGAAAATAAAATGAATTATTATTTAATATGCTGTTACTTGGAGCAAGAAAACGCCAACGTATTCTCAATTAAAGTCAACGGGAAAATATCAGTAGTCAGTATAGAAATTTCTGAGCTAGAGTTAAACATCTATGAAGGGCATTCTACCGTAAATGACCGTAAATGAAATCCATTTTAAATGAAAGCTATTAATCTACTCCCAATAAAATTCATTAGAAACTGTCATGCAATTTGTTATAACATTAATTTATATTGATCGTTCAAGTCATTAAAAGATGCACCATGTAAATTGAAAGATACATGAGAGACACTGACAAGCTTTTAAAGGATTTCCCAAAACTATAAATATATTTGATAAGTTACACTTTTGGAAAATGCTGTTATCATAGGGATGACACATACACACGCGTGTATATTCAATGCCTTTATGCATTGAGAAGATGCTAATTACTGTAAGAAATAGTTAAACTCCTAAACTGATAGGTCATCTCCAGTCATGCAAGTAATATCTGGAAGGAGTTTATGATACTGTACATTTCCCTGGGTAACGCTGATATCAATCCGAATTAATCTGACAGAATCAGATATATATTGGTTCCTTTTATTAGAGACTTGGCTTTTGAAAAGAACGATACATCAAAGTACTATAATTATTTATTATCATACACGCTGAAGCGATGCATTAAGGGAATTCTGACTTTTAATGGTGGTTAGCTATTTGTAGCCTTGAATGTAGCCTTAATTTGCAAAACTTTAATATATATGTATGTGCTTGTTGCTTCAATAACATAAAGACACATACAGACTTTCAGCACCTACTCCACCCTATCACCATTCACACATTTATTTCTTATCGTTATTATTCAGTGGGAGATGTTTTTTTTCCAGTGGTGATCTTCTTTAATGTCATAATGATTTAACTATTTGAAATGTCTTTACTTGAAAACCCACATATTTCAGAGAGCTTTTTCATCTCCTTTCTAACTCTAAGCGCCACTGAACATTGTTTTCTTTGGATATTTGGCGCTATATAAATTTATTAGATAGATAGATAGATAGATACTTCTAACCGATGAAACGTTGATAGTAGTTCGATGTACAGGCAAGTACATTTGCAGCATGTTGAAACATTTACTAGGATTTAACTAACAAACTAAATGATGCCAAGAAAACTAAGCTGACCCGTGATGATGGAAATTTTCCGTAACTGTGATAAGCTATAACAAGGTATAGTGTTATGACAGATAAACACGTGTGTGTACACACACACACACACACACACAGAGGCAAATAATGTTGTCAACCTAACTACGCCAGCCGCGATTATCTCAAGCACTATATATGCCAATTTATTAGGATCAGATAATTTCTTTGTTAGTGATATCAAAGAAATGTAATCCTAATGTTATTTTACTCACAATTTAAGTAGCAAGGTACCTGAAAATAAACAAAGTAAATCAATTGCAATTAAATTTTCGCCAAAATACAGGTAGTTATAGGTAACACACATCAACGATGCCTAGTAACATTAAACTGATGACTTCCTTAAACATCCGGCTATGATCATTGAAATACTGCAACAAATGTAATACATCGATTAATACACCCAGTTCATTGTTAGAAAGTTTTTTTTAAAATAATCATAAATATAGTAAGTATGTTACTAAATTGTTCGTTTACAGTCACAGGGAGGGAGGGGGGGGGGCGAAGAAAAAAGATTTGCATGCCAGATAGACAATGCAATGATATTAATATACAGGTGACAAATTAGTGACATTGTTTTCCATCTTTCTGAGGAGTTTAATAATTAAATATCCAACATATAAAATGAGGTAACAATGTTACAAAAACACATGCTCACTGATCGTGTTCGTGCAAGACCATACGACAACTTCCCTCGGGCCTGTGGAAAACCCCCAACAATGACTGTTTCCCTTGGGCTTCGCCCTCAGGAAACAGTCTGTGTTGCGATGACCTACAGTCCGTCGGTTTCCTCGTATATATGATGTTGCCATCACGATCAGTCAACATGTGCATATTATGCCATAATGGACGAATCGAGCCCCAGAGCTGTCGTTTGTTTCTGAATGGCTAAAGTCCCCTTGTTCGCTGTTTAGTGACCACATTGCAGGTTAATAACATCAGAACGCTAGTGACATACATACATACATACATACATACATACATACATACATACATACATACATGCATACATACATACATGCATACATGCATGCATACATACATGCATGCATGCATGCATGCATGCATGCATACATACATACATACATACATACATACATACATACATACATACATACATACACACACACATACATACATACATACATACATACACACAGACACATAGACACACACATACATACATACATACATACATACATATATACATACATACATACATACATACATGCATGCATGCATGCATGCATGCATGCATACATACATACATACATACATACATACATACATACATACATACATACATGCATACATACATACATACATACATACATACATACATACATACACGCATACATACATACATACATACATACATACATACATACATACATACATACATACACATACATACATACATACATACATACATACATACATACATACATACATACATACAAAAATACATACATACATCCATACACACAGACATACACATACATACATACATGCATACATGCATGCATGCATGCATGCATGCATGCATACATACATACATACATACATACATACATACATACATACATACATGCATGCATACATACATGCATGTATACATACATTAAAAAGAATTTGCTCACTCGGTCACGAGTTTTCAATTATGATTATAGCTGATTCATCTATGATAGGCACGTGAGTGACACATTATTATGAGATTCTAATTAAAATGCCTCGATAGCATGACAAAATAATGCGTCGCTTCATGTAGATACTCAGTGAACCATTCCATTTGTCATCATTACATATATTTCGATGAACAAATAGTTAATAAATATGGAAGTGTCCTTTTATCAGATATCATACAAATTTGAATGGTCGTCTTCCGCCTACGTATAGATCGTGTTATATACGTCATCTGTCAAAGAAATTAAGAAATAGCTAGTTACGCGTAAAATTATATTTTTTTCCAGTTGGGATTGATGAGTAAATTGATATACACTGTATGCGATGTTTGCTGTTTTACATTGTACTGTGCACCCATGTAGTGTCTCTTGATAATTTGACAAATGCATAATTTACACGTTTGAATATGAGTACATGATTTATTTAATGCTACGAAAGAAGTCGAACTTACAAATGTCAGCTTCAAACACAATTGCCTATTTGTCAGGATGTTCAATGTAAGTGTAGTATACGACTCAAATAATGTTCTATTCATGATATTAAAATTAATATTATCTTACCCAATGGATTTATTAATATTATCTTACCCAATGGATTTATCTCACCATGGAAATAGGAAATCGTGTTTGGATCATTCCTACACCATATACTATACCTGAGAGATTTGCGGTAGAAAATGTAACGCATTGTTCTTTATTTATTTATTTTATTTATTCAGCTTTGACATAAAGTCAGGATGAGTCACACATGTGACTAACACCTATAGAAAGCGACCCTCCACAATAGAACTAAAACAAATTGCACATACAAATGAATACGACGGAAAAACGATATACAGAGGACAAGATAAAAAGACATGAAAAATGTACACAAAAACCGAAAAGACAAACTCTACGATACATTAAAATATATCTGTACAGATTTAAAAATGCAGAACTTAACAAAAGCGGCAAGTTTTACAGTGGCATTGTCCTACCCAAGTACAAGTGTTGTCAGGAGAAAATTTATTATTTAAAAGAGCCATGTAATGTTTTAATAATTTAAACTTGTATGACCTGACACTAGCTAAAGTTTTGCCATGAAAGGGCATTGCACTACATGAGTAAAAAGCACTATTCAAAAAAGAATGACGAAAACATTCAGTTTTAAAAAAATGGCATCTTCATGGAAGTATCATCACAGGATTTGAATGTAACAAATTGACTTAAATTTAAATCGTACATGCCAATAAAACATTTAGCCAAAAAGACACAGTCATTTAATTTTCTCCTGTAGCTCAACGGGAGCAAATTCAATTTAATCATACGCTCTTTATAATTCATCTCCCGGGGATATCCAAGATCTATTTGGTGGCTCTCTTTTGCACACCTTCAAGATGTAGCAATTGCTTTGTTGTGACAGCCCAAGACTGGGATGAATAATCGAGAATACTACATGTACGGACAAGGGATAAATACAATTGGCGTTTCATTTTAGTGGAACAGGTGTGGCCACATGTACGTTGCATCAGTCCAAACATGCGGTTAGCTTTTGTAACTGATAAATTAATATGCTTATCCTATAACATATTGGAAGAAACTTCAACTCCAAGATCACGAATACTGTCAACTTTTTCTAGGGAAACACCACGCATTGAATAAGTAAAGGTAATGGGGTTGCGTTTTCTACTAATCGTGAGGAGTTTGCATTTTTCAGCATTGAAACGCATACTCCATTTCTCACTCCATGATAATAGATTGTTGATATCACTTTGCAGTTTAAGACAATCAGAAATGTGGTTGATTTCCTTAATACATTTAGAGTCATCTGCAAAAAGTGCAACCGTAGTGTTTGAATTAACATGGTCTGGTAAGTCGTTAATGTATAATAAAAACAACATTGGCCCCAGTATTGAACCCTGTATTGAATAACTATAAGTTTACAAAAAACACTAGGATACATAGTTTTTGTTGTCGCCTGGTATAACACAGTTTATATTATAATGTTTATTATGTATATATATATATATATATATATATATATATATATATATATATATATAATTATATATTTCGCTCTACTACCCGTATTGAGCACTTTTATGTGGTTTTATCTACATCCAGTCAATTATATATATATATATATATATATATATATATATATATATATATATATATATATATATATATATATATAAAATCAAATTTAGGAAAGTAGAGTACTAGTGACAAACACAAACAAATTAATTTACGAAAACTGACACACACAGTATATGCATGTGTGTGTGTGAGTATGTGTGAGTTTGTGTTTCTGTGTATGTATGTATGTATGTATGTATGTATGTATGTATGTATGTAGGTAGGTAGGTATGTGCACATGCGTGTGTGAGTGCATGCGCAATATATGATAAAAGTTGATTCTAACAGTCATGTTTAACTTTTACTATAGCAGCCACGTAACCATCCATAGTCATGGACATCCCAATGTTGCCTTTAATTATTGCTTAGGGTTAGGATAGGATTAGAGTTAGATAACATAAAGCCATAATGTATCACCAAACTGCTGCTGACAACCATACAGTGAATTAATTATCAATTGAGCAGAGAAATGGGTCTTACAGGAGTAAGACGGAAACATTTGGGTGAAGTATTAGGGATAATGTTGTAGAAATGTTGACCTCAGTCTTGATAATGTTAGTAGTGTGCCCATCTAGTGATTTAGAGAGTTAAAATACCCGCCTTCGGCCCAAACAATGTGATCTAAGCACAGGTAACGATTGATGCAATGCCTTCACACAAATTTACTGACATCTGAATATATATAATGGTGACAAATGGAATGGTATCTCCATGAAGCGACGCATTATTTTGTCATGCTAACGAGGCATTTTAATTAGAATCTCATAATAATGTGTCACTCACGTGCCTATCATAGATGAATCAGCTATAATCATAATTGAAAACCCGCGACCGAGTGAGCAAATTCTTTTGAAATGTATATAAATGAGTGTCTGAAATGAATAGCTTTGTTCTTGTTGACTTAGTGGTCCAGTTAATTGTCCTGGGATTTGGTCGACATACATATGCATTAGGTGAACAATAAATATTGGGGAGCCTTCAATAATTGCAAGGGCTGAGGGCCGGGGAATTAGTTAGGGTTTCATATTCTACAAATTGGTTATCGGGTAAGGACATTTTGGACGTCATTACTCACCGAATTATTTCATTTGTCACTAATATCACTTACATACATACATACATACGTACGTACGTACGTACGTACGTACGTACGTACGTACATACATACATACATACATACATACATCCATCCATCCATCCATCCATCCATCCATACATACATGTACATACATACATACATACATACATACATACATACATACATACATACATACATACATACAAATGTAAATATATGACTCTGGGAAGTAATTAGAAAGTTAGCTTTGCATACCATGGATGTGCACATAGGGGTAACCATTGATTCACAACTTGAATTTGTGTTGAAAACAAAACATCCAAAGACGAAAAATAGCAATGTATACAACGATGTTTTGTACGGTTTACAGTAAAGTAGACATTCGAATTATTGTTATCACTACATTTTCGGTTGTTTGTGAGATTTGTTTTTAGTAAGTAATAGCAATTACCACTTGTATGCGTGAAACAGCAAAAATACAGCTGTTGGCGAACAGTTTTTTTTTCTCAAAGCTTGCAGGTGTAAGTTTGTTCACAATGACACCGGCGCCACTGCGCTAGTATCAAACTTAACAAAACAAAAATACAAGAAAATACAATAAAATAATATTCCAAACGTCAATTTCAACCTCTCAGCCTTAAACCCATTGGATCAGCGTGCACGTGGTGGTTAAGATATACTATCACAGATATATATATATATAACTCGGTGAGTATCAATCTGCTAAGACAGTGCTCTATACCGCAGTGGCTGAGCGTAATAGTTTTGGTAGTACTGGAACTCTTTCTTGGTTGTAACTCGGAGTTTCACGCATAGTGCGATCATCAGACAATTCTGAGGCCTACTCTCTGGGTGTGCTGTATATATAGAGTGTAGACAATAGAGATACCATCACTATTGTCTGTGTCGGTGGGTTGGTGTTGTATGTGTGGAGGTGTTGGTTGTTATTGTGTGAGGTATTGGGTGCGGACAAGTAAGTGTTGGCGGGTTGTTACATGTTGGGCTTTGATGTTCCGTTAGTTGACGGGTTTAGTTTAGGTGATAGATGCTCTATTGAAGTTGGACAAATAAAACTATATATATATATATATATATATATATATATATATATATATATATATATATATATATATATATATATATATATATATATATACATAGTTTTGGTAGTACTGGGACTCTTTCTTGGATGTAACTCGGAGTTTCACGCATGGTGCGATCATCAGAGTGTCTGATGATCGCACCATGCGTGAAACTCCGAGTTACATCCAAGAAAGAGTCCCAGTACTACCAAAACTATTACGCTCTGCCACTGCGGTATAGAGCACTGTCTTAGCAGTTTGATACTCACCGAGTTATATATATACATATATATATATATATATATATATATATATATATATATATATATATATATATATATATATATATATATATATATATATATGCCCCAACCGTCACAGCTTCAAAGCATCCCTAAAGCCTGTGTTTGAAGTATAGACCAAACTCTCCTAATCAGTCTTCCCCCCCCTCTCCAACAATAATTTGGAAGGTGGTGGATGACAACTCCTGCTTCAAAGATATCAAGCAACCCATACCTCTTGCTACTGAAGTCGTTAGTGTTCCGAACTTGAACAAATTGTCAGCAGACTTACTGTATATTACGCAATGATTTGCGTATCTATTTATGACTAAAAACACTAGATATGCACATGCTGGGATATGATATCAACTAGCTTATTTAAGATTGCTTATAGCATAGTGGGTTGGCTCTTTGCCCTACAAGCTAGAGCGTTGGATGTCCCATGGTATGCCTCCAAGCGTAGATGTAATAACTCTGTTGGTATTCCGATATCTGTTTATAATGTAATGGATCCTTCTGTTTTGCACGATCTCAATTTTATGAAAGAGAGAAACAAGGTGTCACTTGATGTTTGCATCACTTATCCAGAGATTTCTCCTTGACAAGCCTAAGATTTCTTGACTATCTTTTTTCTTTTCATTATTTCTTTTGCCGTGATAGGTGAGTTAATAGCTCAATGCCTAAGTGATTTATGAATCTCTTACATTGAGATAATATCTTTCAAGGTGATATTCTAAATTTCCGGATGATATTGACTTAAGAACACCACGGATAGTGCATTTCCCCTGAGTGGAATGTCATACCATATATACCAACATGTATCTTTTCCCGCTGTTCTAGTTTCAATAACTCTACGAGTCTCTGCCAATCAGAATTGGAAATTGGTGCAACGCTTGCATAATATAAATATTCCATTACCTGTTTGACACTTATACGAAATGTTTGTATCTTGTACGAAAAATATCTATATATTTCAGATTCGTAGGGTCAGCAAAAGAGCCCTTCAAAGGCAAAAAACCATAACGCTTTGAATACTTACCTAAATATTGTATTTCTAGACACACGTCGTACTGCTTGAAGGCAGTCGCATAATGAATTACACATATTATGGAGATTTATTAATCACACAGCTAATAAAGAAAGTATCAATATTTATCGGGTGCAATGAAAATTAAAGAACAAGGTCGAGTTGAACTCGGAACAGCTATACGGGATAAAAAACACTCGCTGACTGGCACCTGTCCCTTGGGAGATTTGTTAAGAATTTCAATGTTCAAATGTTTGAATTGGTTATTTATTACATTTAGTTTTTAAGGAGAATGTTGTCTTTAACACTTTTATCTCTCTTCATTTTTCCATGTTGTAAATAGACTCTCAAGGGCTCACTTGTTAAACCGACTATTTCTCACATCAGTCAGTTGGTCAGTCGCTCACTTAATGCAGCTCGATGATTATTTCACACAAAAGAACACATGCGCAGTCGTGCGTGTGTTTTTTTTTCTTCAATTTTTCAGAAATAAAGCGTAACACATTACGGAGACTTGATCGAGTCTAACACAGATGAATAAAATTATCATTACAGCACATCGAAATGGTGTCAATTATTGACGTATATTGTCAAATTAACTAGACACAGTTATAATAAATGGTAATCTATTGAATAGACTATGTGTTAGGTGTTCGTTGCTATAGTTACTGTGTACACTTCATAGTTGCAAATATCAAGGGAATGTTGCCATTTGATTGGAAGTTGATTGGCAGTAAATTAATGATATAAAAACACTTGAACGATTAATGTACTTATATTAAGTCAACCGATGTCGTTGTTCCTATTTCATTTTAACCATTCTAAACACAATTAATTCGAAATCGTTTAAACTCAGTGTGTATGAAGCCCTAATAGTCTCAGAGCTAGATGACGATTGAATACATATATCAATACTGTTAATAGGCCACAACATACGGCTACAAAGTGTTATGTAATCCAACTTATAGTCATATAATTTCTAATTATATAGAAATTATGTTCTGCATTTTACATAGTTCATTGTATCCGAGGTTTGTATATTACACAAAGTTTTTTAGAAACTATACGACCATCTAATGTCTTAAAGCTGCACTAGTGTAAACTTGTGTATTGTTTAGGCATCAATACATTCATCGAAAATTATTAAAATACCAATATAATTAGCCATTTTGAATGTTAATTAGTCGATAATTTTAAACAATCATGAATACACGAACATATCACGTGTGTGAACGCGAGGGGTGGGGGATCGCTGGTTTTATGTAGTTGGGACCTAAAAACAATTTGACTAGATTTATTGTGCCATATTATGTGTACAGCTACATAAATACTTTTATTTTACCCACACTAGGTGATTCAATACTGTTCACAGTGTACGATATTATGAGTAAGTCATCATATCTAACACAGCAATTTTTTAAACAACAACAACAACAACAACAACAACAGCAGCAACACACGTTCCGGTTGCAGCCAACGCAGCATTAACGGAGCTCTATTTTTCCATTGCTCTCCCATGTTTTTGTGCAACTTTAGATGTAAAGGTTAACAAGAAAATGCGTTTTTACACCTACATAGACACTTTACAACAGCTGCACTAGCTGTAACTGGAACGTTTTTTTAAAAATTGTTTTGACTTATATTACTCATTGTATACCTTGAACATATTAAATCACATGTGGGTAAACATACTTGTATGTGTAGATGTACTCAGAATATATTACGATAAATCGAATCGAATCATTTTTTTTGGTCCGCACCCTAAACCCAGTGCCGATAACGCGATTACGATTTACTTGTTGCTGTACTGTCTCTCAAGAAGTATGAAATCGAATTCTAGTCAACATACACAACGTCTAATTATTGGTACATTTGTATATCAAAGCTTTTGAGTGAATACATAGTTTGTTGTCTGATCGAAAAAAATAAACACTTCAGGTATTTTAACAGCAAGTACAGCTTGAATTGGTTGTTGTTTTAGGAATATCAACTATTCACATTCAAACATTGAAAGTTGATCTTCCACAACATTTCATTTCATACAGCAATCTGTTTGCAATGACGTAGTATGACCTTAACTTGCTAATTAATTGGTAATAATAAGGTCGTAAAGTTCCAAGGCTAAACTCGTTCATTAAATATCATGTAAAGAGGTTCTTGTCAATGCACCGCAGGCCCAACAACAATAAGGCCTCATTTAATTAGATAGTGTATAGTGCTGTCTATGAAGAATCATTTAGGTCAATTCATTGATATTAGTTAAGTAGCTGTCATTGTAATTTGGAAATGTGTTAAGTCTTCACTGAATACATCGAATCGAAGACGATCTCTTCTGACAGCCCTGAATTACACAGGGCGTGTGGCAGCGCAGTAACTATCAGGCATTCTGTAAAACTAGATACCGTAGATGTTTATACTTAAATTCAACTGTCGTTTCGACAAAAACACACTTCCCCTTTATTACTTAATTAAAAAGGTAAACTGAAGGGACGTCTAAGAATTTACAACCATCTGGTGAAGGAATTTGTTTGTGTATCATAATTGAAAGAACATTTCCAATGAGACAAAAAAAAAGATATTTGTTTCCGACTTCAGAAAATAGTGTAGGTGAGACGGAATTTTATTTTATTTACTTCACCGTGTTTTCTTCTCTCTCTCTCTCTCTCTCTCTCTCTCTCTCTCTCTCTCTCTCTCTCTCTCTCTCTCTCTCTCTCTCTCTCTCTCTCTCTCTCTCTCTCTCTCTCTCTCATATAATTACCTTCCTATATATATATATATCATATATGCATACTGTTAAAGTCTATATTAAAGAGGCACAAACCAAGAGCGGCACAAGCTGTGGTATAAACTTTTTACACTAGTGGAAATGTCTACATTAACTCTTATGGGGGGGGGGGGGGGGGTTGGCTTTATTTAACTAGTCTAGCATACTGTTAGTGTTAGGCCTACCCGAAGTCAGTCATTTGAGTTACTACCCACACCCCTGCCTCTGGGAATCGAGTGGTCCGAAGAATTACATTTTGTTTACCACGATCCGATATTAATTATGTTCGAAAATTGTCATAGTCAATAGTTTAAACTATAGTCAGTCGGGTTATTGGAAAATCCTCCCACACCCCAAAAGGGTTTAATTATATGGTGGTAATGATTTATAGACAAAATTACATTATTCTTTAGAATAAAGAGAGTGTAGTGTACAGACAATCGCTAACGTCTAATAACGGTAACTCATATTATCTCATCTTATCTTATAATATCTTATATTACCTTATCTGCATGTAATTATTTGTTACATACATACATACATACATACATACATACATACATACATACATACATACACACACACACACATATACATACATACATACATACATACATACATACATGTTTGAGGTATTTCTAAAAAGTTGAAATCAAAAGTTAAGGCAAAAAACACAGTTTTCTGTTTCCAATAACATGGCCTCAGAAAATAGGTTAGGTAGATGTAGATCGGGATTTTACTTTATTTTATGTTTTGTCTTTTTTAATTGTTTTTATGCTTTAAAAGATATTGCGTTGACTCAAAAACAAACAATATGTTTTTTTAGAATAGCCCTTATGTGACAGTTTAATGAAATGCGTTCAGACATCGCTGGGGTAAGAAAACAGACAATGTTTTATCGTATCGGAAACATATATTTGGCCTTAGGAATATTTACAGCATGATTATCTAGATGTTTCAAACAATTAGACTTTGCTGATTTTAAAATCTAATCTTCAGTAAACAAGACTTGCCCATAGCGATGGATTTCCTGCTACAGTAGTATACACATTCTTCTAATTTCCCCTATTACAAATAACAACTATGTTTCAGTAATTGCCTGTTTCAATGAACAGAGTTCGCTGAGGTCGTATCCGATTTCTTCCTAAATCTTCAATACAGATGTTTTCGTAATTGCTTGTTTTCGTTTATCGTGCATGCATTGAATATATCCATGCGAGTACGGTTAATGGAAACTCAACAGCGTGATATCTCGTGATGGCTACATTTTGGTAACTGAATTCATGATGAATTCACAATGAAAGTGTACATCAACCTACACATATCGATTTTGCGTTGGCAAATGGCAAGAAATTCTATCTTTTAAATACCCCATCGTGGATATATAGTTGTCGGCTTAACGTCAGGGAAGTATCACATTACAGATCAGATGAAAACGTGACTTAGTTATGACTCGCAGTTACATCGATCACGTGCACACATGATAATTATGACATATGGTCGAACAACTGATAAACACTACTGAACACTGTAATAACATTCACAATATTCTTTTTTGAATTGTTAGAATTGCCCCCGTGGAATTCATACCCGGAGTCATGTGATGCTACTATTACCACATGGGGAAAACAATCATGTTATTAACACAATTCTGAGATCTTTTCCGACGGGTTTTAAAACTGGAAGTACTTAATTAGGCCAAATAAAAGAAGTTGATTGGTTCAGGTTACCCGACCTCACCTAGTTTTTCACCCCGACCCTAAACTTCTTTTACATATTCGAGAAAAAAAATAAGAAAATGGTGAAATCTCGCAAGGAAACTGACATCAACTGAAAATGACAGTATGAAACTCTTCTTCCAATCTGTATGACTGTACATCTTGTGAGATGAAACCAATAACACAGAGACCATATGGATAACAACAGAAAAACATAACTACCTAAACTAGACACACACACACACACACACACACACACACACACACACACACACACACACACACATATATATATATATATATATATATATATATATATATATATATATATATATATATATATATATATATATATATATATATATATATATATATATATATAAAATAAAAAATATATGTACCCCACCTAATCTAAAATTGAATGTAATCGGAAACACACAATTTTTTTACGCCTTATGTGAATGGTAAGCTTAACATGTGTCGAGTTTATAAACCTATATCTGGAACAGTAACCAGACAATTGTAATTATGTTGGTGATCGACCATGACATTTCACATTGGTCTACGTAGTTATGTAGATGAGTAAAATTATAGCATTACTCGATGCTTCTTACAGGTTTTTGCTCCAAATACCTTCCACACATATAAAAGAAACATAACAAATAACACGATTCTAGAATTGTAGGAAAGAGATAACATTTTCTAGCTTCATCAATAGCGTCATTAATTATAGCTTGTCAGAAAGAAGACAGGGTGTTAATGATATATAGATTAAAGTGAGATTTAAGATCATCTCCACGGTATAATTTCATTTAGGCGCGATTGTTTGCTTTGTTAAGAAGATTATTAATATCACAGGGTTATAAATAAGGCCATGTAGCACGACAAATAACCGTCCTTCTAATTCATTATAGTCAGAAACTGAGACAAGTGTGTGGTCTCCAGGGCACACGGCTTTCCTTTACGACACTAGTAGAAAAAATAGTACAGTTTACGACACTTTCCGTACTATAGTTCAGATTGAGTTCAATTCTGTACTTTTATGCTGATGAGGTGGACGTTTCTGTACTTTCCCATTAGCGCCTGTCTAATCGGATTATACTCGATCTGAAAAATAGTTCAGATTGCGAGTCGGAAGTGATTTGAATACATTTGCATTTAGTTCAGAATATATTCATGAGTTCACCCCCATAACCGGGCAGTAAACAAATGAATATTCAAATCTATCTCGCCTGCATGTGATTCAAGGCGTGTACACTAATTGTTTGACCCACAGAAAACTAACAGTAACACTATTTAGTTAGTTAGTTGTCTGTGTTTGACCACATGAAGGCGGAGGGGGAGGGTGCAAAAGAAAAGGGTTACACACATGTACAGTGTATGATATGATGAGAGCTACATTTAATGTACATGTACATACGAACTGACATGTATACGTACATGTACAACTACGCTAGCATGTAAACGTTAGCAAAAACTCTTACTACTACCTCAGACCACTAAAATACTAGAGTGGTCTGAGCTACTACTACTTGCAAAAAGTATTTACAAGCATTTCCATGTAGGTCAATGAAATATCACCTATGTGGGTTATACTTCAATAGTCGGTCAAACAGCGTAAAGGTCTACATTCTACAATGACAGACATGATTGTTCAACTCGGTGCGATCTAAGATGAATTCACGGTGTATATTTGGTTACGTCGCCTTTGAATTGATGATGACGACTCGTCCGACCTAGACTGTTCTGGTCCAGTTTCAAGTGAAAGTCAGAATTATCACGGTGCCATTGATTATACTAACTGTGATGAAACTCGCCCACTCTAGTCTCTATGACTTCATTAGCCCCAAAATGCAAGAACTTAATAATGGTATTGTAAATCGAAGTTCATGCATGCTCTGACTGTCGCCTGTTTTTTGTTTTCTTACATTTTATACAATTTTGAATTGTTAGCTTTGTATTTCCTGCATTAATGTTGAAAACTGGTCTTTTTACTGTGCGTCTTCAATGCGCAGGTAAAATAGTGTGTTAATCTAGCATCGTGAGTACGCGCTCGCTTATGGTTTCGCATACCTTGGACTGCCTGTCATTCAGTATTGTTTTAGCCTATTTATTTCTAAAGAAAAATGGTCTGTAAAGGGACTGCTTTAGTTGTCACAGTGCCTTTGTGGATTTATAAATCGATTTATGACAAGTGAGTCTACCTATTTTTTTTCCGACCCACTCAGTCAAGGAGTGCGATACACCAATCACCGTGTATTTAGCTTTGTATACAGTGTATGGATAATAGCAAGTTTCGGGACTGAAAAATCATAAATTGTTTGTTAGACTTATTTTTTATTCAATGTAATCTGGGTTGATTGGGAATTTTCAGATATCAGGATTTAAACCTCGGATTTCAACTCAGAAAGGCTATATTTTTTGCCTCAGTCTGAATTATATTAGTAGAACTCTCACCAACGTTCCCAATGTGAAGTGATCTGAAAGTTGGTGAGAGGTCCTCACGTTGGATTGCAGCACTGCATGTTCTTGCCGAGAAGATAAAGAGGTGTAGTAATTATGGTTTAAAACTGACTTTTACAAACGCCAGTCGTGTAGGGTCTATGATTTTTTATGTTGTGGATGAATGCGGCACTTTGATCTGAACCTCAGACCACTATAATAGGAACAGACTAGAATCGCTTTTTGTTTTAGGTGTAAATGGGGCTCTAAACCCATCTTCTCTGTCGTGCATGGTTACCCTTCAAACCTGCTTCAAGCCGAACGTTGTGCAAAACGATACTTCGTGTCTTTACGGTTTTTTTTTGCAATTGTGTTTTAGTGGCCTGAGTCTGAACAAGTGTTCATACAGTACAGCAAAGTCCCACCAACAAAATCCATAGCAATAGATGCAGGAAAACCTCAGTATGGGCGACGGTGAAATCATGGTGTTAATTCTAAAACTTTTGAAAGCAAGAACATATGTTTGTGCAACTTTTGTATTAAAAGCATACCATTCCAATTCAAGGACAACGATTTTGTTCAGAAATGGTGGTAGGACTATAATCCTTCCTACCTCCTTCCTTCCTACCTCCATAGTTCAAAACCGCTGATCGTAACTGCATGGTACAGCGCATCTACATTTATTTCTGAGTTCCGGAGGGCATTATTTGATAAGTACCCCATTCGTCCCTGTATTAGATCTTGTATAGTCATAACATTACAAAGATATGTGATTGTTGTGATCATTTCATTTGCTCATTATGTATTCAAGTGTAGTCAAATTTTCTTAGGTGTATGAGCAACTTTACTTCACCAATAAATTCTACTTTCTCACGAGTATTGTAAAATAACATGGCTATAATATGATACTACACAGCACGTTTTAGACGTATTTGCATATCAATGTCATCTTCAAATTTTCTTGAAGAATTCTTCATCCAGATACTCTAACATACCTGCACACCAAATGTCAGCCCATTCAATCGATTAGTTTTGCGGCTGTCATTCATTTTTACTTTGAATTCTTTTATTTACAAAACAAATGACAGTTTTTGACCCCAAAAATGACCAAAAACAGAAAATTGAAAATATCTTGCTGTCATAAACAAATATGAATAGACTTCTCGATAAAATTCCATTTACTCATTGGGAACATCGAACGTACAATGTCAAAAAGTCGCACTGGCGCAAAGTATCATGGGAAAACTTTCTTTGGCACACCTCACTTAGGAAATATAGCCGCAACAAAAAAGTTAATACTGGGATCATGTCTTTTTAAATTTAGCCTTTACCTTATAGAATAGAAGTATCAAAAGTGTATGCACTAACAAGTATCTGTGGTTTGTGCAAACATGCCAAATCGCTGATGATTGTTAAACAACAAAACTTTGCATACCATTGTCATTAATAATTCTACGTTTTACTTCTGAATCAGTTCTAAACACTTACGATTGAAATGATCGTCAACGATACGCTGATTTGTAGTTGAGGGTAATTAAAAATATTTTACAATGACGATTTCGACCATTAGCCGATGGAGGTGACCCCAACCAAACCTGTCACAAGATGTAAACTTGCACACTTTTTGTGTGTCAATATGTCTGTTCTGGTCAGTCTGTTTTGGGAATTTATGGTACACTCACTGTCGCAGTTTTCAGCCAGGGTCACGTTATTCGACGATTACTATTTGGATAAACACTGCAAAAAAGTAACACCCGTCATTGTTGCTTAGACATTTTCCTAGGGTCTTTTTCAACATGATTTATAGTAAGAAGTAACTTTGTTGATGGTGTAGTCACTGAATTTATAACCCTACATCGATGACTTAGTAATTGAACACGCAAATGAATTATCATGAACACTGATCTACAACCGATCCGACCCTGGGATTCGATCACAATTCATGGCGTCGCTTGCCAGTCTATGTCTATGTCTTGGTCACGCAAACGTGAACACTCTGATATCTGAAACACTTCTTTGCTCCAGGTACGCACCTTTTTTTCATGGAAAATGTCATATAGTTTGAAGTAAGCTGGGAGAAAATATTAATGAGATATTTGTAGATTTAAATAAGAGTGAAATGATAGTCAAGTGATTTTGAACCATCTCCGTGTATTTTGCTTTAGCGAAAACACTGACAACTACTAGTATGTGATCGCCCGGTCGTCAAATTGCAAAGAACAATGAAGAACAGCTGAACACCTTCCTGTGGTCATCTGTTCCTTTCCGTACCGACTCTCAATTGTTTTGCTGCGTTTACTTGTATATCTTTAATAACAATAGTTTTTTAACTAACACCAATGTTCTTCCACTTTCTTTGCTTTCAAAATCAGTCACTTACTGTTGTAGCCAGTCAAAGACAGCCATCCTCAACTGGAAACACACCATGACAACAAAGATATACCAGAAAGTCATGACGTTTTGAATCATATCATTCGGCCCCCAACCCTGTTTTTGACAATTAAAAAATGCTCTACTACCCATCACAGCCAGTATCAATCAGACTTTTTCCATATATTATATTCCACCCTAACTTAACCCATATGACCGCCCCATTTATAACTCGTATGTCCGGACATGAACATGATTGGCTTTTCGCTGACCAAGGGGTATGAGACCATATGTGGAAGTGGGGGATAAGCTTATCAAATATGACCGTAGTTCCATGTAAATTAAAACTTATAGTTATGCTTATAGTCGTTACGTTTTCAGTTTATTGTGGTACCCGCTTGATGCTTTCTCTGAAGATGCCGACGGGATCAGTCTAAAATTCAGTTCTGGTGTATAAACTACAATGTATCACACATATCATGACTCTCACTATCCAATCCATCGGCTATACACTGGAGAACACAAGGACTATACTGACTTTTCTATCCAGCACGAAATAAATTGAGAATACGTGGAACTTATATGTACATGAACAGTAGCTCCGACAACTCTGACAAGTCTCTATATACCCCACCAGGCCTCTTTGCTGGAGTTCGCGGAGCGTGTGTTGTCAGTGCTAATCTCGTCTAGTTCCTATCACCGTGTTCCTAAACAGTATCGTTACCATTTACACCTCCACTCACTAAACTTGGTTTAGTCATAGAAAATAGAGAGGACCCTCTCTATTGTCTATGGTTTAGTTAGATACCAATTGGCATCTGGACTAGAGCTAATCACGAGTCCATCACAACGTGCATGCATCATTTTCTGATGTCCGCATTTGATTTGGACATTGAAGTAAATGATTTTACATTTCTGAGTCTCATTCGGTATTTTTCCACTGTTCTATATGTGGTAGCTACTACTTTTGGCACAATAAAAAAAAAGATGTTACGAAGACGAAAAAAAATATAATCGAGATGCACGATAAACATTTTTGGAAAAAAAGTCACATAAATGACTGCAGTATCCATATTTTTAATTGGCATGATTGAAGACTTTAAAAAATGAATGATGATAAAAGTGAGATTTTGCCTCAGTGATGGTTTTTCTATACAAGCGATAACATCACGATACCGGGTACTTCACAAACATTATCTCACTGACTTCAAAACCATAGTGACTAAATCGTTTCGTACAATTAGACGGCATGATGTTTTTTACGTCTCGCACAAGCATATACAATGGTACACTTTACCAAATTGTAATAGACCATGTAAATATTACATTGACCGATGCAGATCTTGCTCGCGCAGGTTGGGTAGATTTATATGCTACGTTATGCCTTAGGCCTAAAAAATAACTGTTTGGTTTCTGTTACCCGACCCACCTAGTTTTTCACTGCCGACCCTTAACTTTTTTTTTACGTGTTCTTGAAAAGCTAACAAAATCGCAACAATTGTGAAGTCTCACGAGACATAGTGGATGCAGAAACTGACATCAACTTAAAAAGACAATATAAAACTGTTCCTCCAATCTGTAATGGTTGTACATCTAATGGAAAGAACCCAATAACACAGAGATCATTTGGAAAAAATGGAAAACCAGAATTAGACACTCGCACATGAATAAAAATAAATCTACCTACCCCACCTATTTATTTATTTTGCCTAATCGGAACAACACAATTTTTTAATAGGCCTATTTCCTAACTCAAGCTTAAATTATTGGACCCTTGTGAACCAAAAATGTGCGAAAATACAACGCCAAAATAGTAACGCTTTGCACGGTTTTCACACTGAGCAATACGATTAGATCATAGACAGTGAAGTTCTCCAGTGTCTCTGGTTAGACCGACAACAATGAAACCGTTAGCGGGATCTCAGAGTCATACTCATTCACATACAATTTTTTATGGCTGTTCACGTTGGTTAGCAACATCTCTGTCTTTGAGTTTGAATGAAATCGCTGCCATTCCCTACAGGAAACTGTTCTATGGAATTACATGCCAGGAGCGCTTTCAATATCATAGAATGTTTTGTTGATCTTTTTTTTTCTTTTTTTCTTTTTTTTTTTTCTTTTTTTTTTGGGGGGGGGGGTCGACAACTTTTACCAAGACAACCATTATATTAATCATTATAGTAACTACCTAGCATGGCTAATAGCCATACTGAGGTAGAACTGTAGATTGCTAAAATGTTATGGGTTGCTGGTTGTACACAACCTCAGCATATGCCACTTGACTTTCAGGCATTAATAGGTGGCAGAAATAGTCCGCACCAGGGCCGCTCTGTAGTCCGCATAAAAGGGTGACTAAGCCCAGACAATATTGTCCAGACCAGATTTGGAGGTGTGAACGCATTTAAAGCTGACTCGGTTCTAAATCTTGGTGCATATTCATGAGGTCGACACCTAGAAAATGAACCATGTGTACATTTCTTTTGTCTTTTGTTAGTTAATTTATGCGGGTAAACTGTGTCTTCACTAACATTTTCCACTAAAAGTTTCAAAATTGTCTTGTTTTTTGAAGGACTACTATAATAATATTTCACCGCCCTTGCTTTATTGTCATATCAGGAAAGTCAAGAACTTGACAAAAGCTATTCAAAACAAAGTAATCAAAGTTGTAAAACCAAAATGGTCCCGTGGAGAGTTGTGTCTGGTCATGTTCTGATCATGGAAGTATAACCCACGGTCTGATCTAGTAGCAGTATATCAACGACGAATCTACATTACAAACAAACAAACAAACAACACACACACACACACGGTGATATTAAAAAGCACGCAACACAAAGGTTGGTTCACATCCCTCGCATCAGTACCGGTACCCATTCTACTGAGTTATAAATATAAATCACATTCTCAGCTACAACATTGAACTTGTATGATACAAAAATCTTCAGAATGTGCGGGCCATATTTTCACTACCGGCATTGGCAGTCACCATCACTGCCTTTAAAAAAAATTAATACAGATAAATGGAAGCAAAAACAATCCTCTTGACGGTAGTTTAGTAGTCAGTTATGAATTATGTAACGTTAAATAACGCTATTCAAATGTTTCCCTCTATGCCTCCCATATACCGATAGTAAATCTTCAAACATCCATACAGACATGCGGACTTTGCTCCCTACTAGATACATCCATGTTTTACGTTACTTTCGTATTGCAAATTTAGCTGATGATGTCATGTCAAAGCCACGTGGTCTAAAAACCTGAATCTCCGTACATACATTTCGATATGAAATTATTTATCCGTGATGTTTAGAATTTTGGTCGGTCAATATAGTTTCAATGACCAAGTGTGACCCCCACTGATGTCTAAAGTACTAATATCAGTACCTGACCGGCCATGGCCATGGCCTTGTTTTTGTTTTTGATTTTCTTCAATATTCAAATCTACGTAATGTCTGGTTTGTTAGGCCATAAATTCCAAGCATATTTACCATGATATCACAAATATAGACCAGTTACAGAAAGTAATAAGTGTCAGCAAAATACTGTAATATCGACACTGTTTCACGGATTTTAGGGACGCTGGTGCTTGGATTATTTTACGGTTGACATTACCTAGCCAGTAATATAAGGAGTAGTACATGGGTATTTTATCCCTGGACTCTCTGTCTGTTTATATCGAAATGGAATAAGCTGAAACAGTTCTTCTTTGAGCAGGAAATATGTTGTGATTATGGATATTATATATATACATGTATATAATTGCCAACACATCGGCAACGAGAGTAATGACATTGACTATACGTAATATGTAAAGATGTAGTGTAAAATTGGAATACGGTCGTCAGGAACTAGATTAGGGTAGGGGGAGGCTCAGGAGAAAAATTGTTGTCACGGGAAAAAAACGAATTGGGACGTGCGTGAAAATTCGGATTGTCTGAAAGGGGCCCGGAGTCACGTACAAATATTTTGCTCATGAGTTGAACCAAATTTAACTCCATGAGCAGACGTTTAACAAGCGTATTTTTAAAAGGGTGACTGGCAGAGAATGTGTGTCTCTTGAAGGGTAGACAATATACTCGCGATAGACTATGGGTTTCAGGCCACTGTGTCAGACGTGGTCTTGGAGGAGTCAGTACAATTCCTCCAAGAGTGGTAAGAGGCCAAGCCTGAAATAGACGGGTTGTGCGGCAAGTAGAAGTTTACATGCCTTGTCTGTGGTTTACATTGTGCACGCAAAACATCCCACAAAACCGGCCATAACTAAAGCGGCATATCAGTAAATATGAAAAACGTGATCTTGGTAATTTGGATACCACTTCTGAAAATATTCTCCGGGAAAATAGGTTAAAATGAACATCAAGATAGCTGCCTATTTCCCATTGTTTATAAATCGTCAAGAGGTTAAGCTATCCACTCAGATGAACCACTCTTTGTCACTTTATAATCTGGCATTATACATGGGATAATTTCCAAAATGTACATGTTTTATCGTTTCATTTTGGACTTTATAGAAGTTGATGACTAAAATTACCTTACCCTCGATGAAAGTTATGAATGCGACTAGGTTTTACCATAGACAGGGTGGAGGGTCTATGGTTTTACCTACTAGAATTAGTTGCGACAAGATTGTAAATGCACATGGGCGAGTTTTGCCAGATTGCTTTATTTCAAGTGATTTGAAAATTGTGAATGGCGGACTTGGCCGTGGTCCATCGAATTGTCGAGTACTACCGTGGTGGCACTAGTCGTTCCTCACTGGAACGGCAAGTGCCACCTTATGGCGATATTTATTGTCTTTGAACCTTTCTCAACAAATAAATCACACATAACTCCCCAAACGCTTCCATTCTAGAAATCCGGTGCCGACCCTAAACCTTTTTAATAAAGAAGAAAAATCAGTAAAATCGAGAAAATTGTGAGTGAAGTCTTGCCAGAAATGGTCATCAACTTAAAAAAGACAATAAAAAAACGCGGTTCTTCCAATCTGGAATGCAGAGCAGAAGTCTTTGAAATAGAATTATTTAGTTTGGTTTAAAATTTAGTTGAAGTGGGCACAAAACTTGATTTGGTTCTGACTGTTCTGAATTTAGGGACACGAAATCGTCTCCCTGATGGCAGGAGTTCAAAGTGTTGGGACATAATGTGGCCTTTGTCATTTACCATTTTCCCAGCTTTGTTTTGTACACGAGATGTAAACATTTCATTCAAATTAGTCTACTTTTCACTCAATACTTTACTAAACACATTTACAATTTTGTTCAAGACACTCTTGTAGCTAGTCCCTAGACTACCAAACCAGCACAAAAAAGAAAATGTTAAACCGACTCAAAACTCCGATAGAATGTCTGTAATACCTTGGCATTTACAAAATTTTAGGCCTCTCAATTGTTGTAGACAGTAAACTCTAGATTGACATTTCTTGTTAATGAAATCTGTGTTGGCCTTAACATTTGATTTATTATCCAAGACTGTTCCTATATATATATATATATATATATATATATATATATATATATATATATATATATATATATATATATATATATATATATATATATATATATATTTAGTCACCTGTTCAACTTTAACATTGTCAATAAAAAGGTCGGGCACTACTTTAGGGTTCTTCCTAAAGTCGACCTTTCGTCCAAGTAGTTTTCTTTACACCAAGTAACAAACCTATCAACTTCATCGAAATAAGTACGGTCAGAATTTGACAGGTCAACTAATGCAGAGTTATCAGAATATTTGATAAGTGGATTTGTATCGGTACCTGATGAGCAGTCATTTGTGTAAAGTGTAAATAGTTTGTGTGAGAGTATCGTGCTCTGTGAGGCACCCCTAAATGTTGAATGGAAGGCTGAACTTAATTTTTGGTAGCGAACAAACTGGGAAAGGTTGACAAGAAAATCCATTATCCAGAGGATGAGTTTGGGGTTAACGTTTAAATAACTAAGTTTATGAGCCATCATGTTTGGTTGACTTCTGTTAACGACTGATGAAAAATCAATAACCAATAGTCTTACAAATGAACTTGGTTTTTCAAGATGTGTATACGCATCGTGAAGTAATGTGAGAGTTGCATTATCAGTACCTCTATTACTTTAATATGTAAATTGGTATGGGTCAAGGTGTGAATGTTTTTGTGGGTTTTGACAAAGTAAAATACGCTCGAAGCATTTCATCACAATGGAAGTCAGTGCTACAGGACGATGCCTTGGAAGTTTTTAGGGACCGGACAGATGGTAGATGTTTTCCAAATGGTTGATATCGTATGATCATTGTACGACCAATTGAACAATCTACTGGAAACACTAGCTAACTGCGATGCATAGACATTCAGTAACCTACCACATATGTTATCAGGACCCATAGCTTTCCTTATATTTAGTTTCTTAAAAATAGACAACTCGTTTATCACTGATTTCAAATTAACTCTTCTTTTCTTCTTATTTACTCTCAAGATCTAACCCGATGTTATCTATTTCCTTTCCAAAATCGTGAATATCAAAGCGACAGTACATTACAACTTCGCCTCGCCACCACCCTGTGTTGCTTGGCAAGGTGGTAAATAAAACAAGTTTGCCTTTGGGATTATATTAACTGGGATTGTCGACACTGAATAATCCGGTCAATCATGGCACTGCGCTCATTGTATGTCACGGCGTACAAGTATAAACGACGTTCATACTTCCATGACCATAGTTTCTGCGACCTGTCATTTGTTTGACCATAGACACTCCACCTTTGTGGAGGGTCCATGGTTTGATGGGATGCGTTAATTCTGGCAAACTTGTTTGGCAAATCGATCTGACGCAATATAGCTTGTGACCGTGGCATGCATAGCTTGGGTCAAAATCTATAACACCATTAAAGTATAAATAATGTTTAAACTTCCACGATAACACATACCTTTGAGAAATTATACTGACAGTATAATTACTCCAAGCACAGACTATTCTCGTGTCAAACTCCGACACGAACTTGTTTTTCCTTGAAGAGTATATCTCGTGAGACCTATGGAAATTATCAAAATCTATATTGTAGTTGAAAAGAGCAAGAATGAAAAGAGGGGAAATTTAAGGGACATCATTTCTATATACACGTGTATTGTGCAAAGAACCCGATATCTTTGACCGCGTTGCCGTCAACCGAGCAATGGTAATATATATATATATATATATATATATATATATATATATATATATATATATATATATATATATATATATATATATATATATATATATATATATATATCAGATCAGTATATATATATATATATATATATATATATATAAGAGGTAAGTCATAAACTGAAGGAAAAGTGCTCAATACTGAGAAGTAGAGCTGTATTTACACAAAGTACACAAGTTATGGTACGGAGGCCGTTACGATCTTCAGACGACTAAATAACGGAAATTCAAGTGATAGAATTCGATGCGCGTTGTTGAGTGACATGGTGGAATGATAGAATGTATTTGTTTTCGTGGACGATTTAGTGGACGATCTAGTGGAATTAATCTCTAAAAAAAAACATGAATCATGGTCTGAGTACTTCACAAATGTATTCAATGCTCAAGTCCAAAGTGATGAAAGTTTCTCGATTTCCATGATCTTATCAGATCCACCTTGATAGACATAAATTCAGGCATTAATGGTGAGATTAATATCCGACTGTAGTCTTTTGGACAAGGTAATTACTTTGATAGTCTAGTTCCTATACTGTATCATTACCATTTATACCTCCACTCAAAGTATAGTCAGAGTCGTTACTCTAGAAGTCTTGAAATGCATGAGATGCAATTTAAAATTCATTTACAGCCACCCACACAGTCATTAACATCATGTCTTTGTTAATAAATCACAAAACTCTAACCAATAACACAGTCCCTCATAAAGTTAGTGTTTATTGGGACAGTAATGTTCAAATGTGGTATATTTGTCAGCCCATGATGCTACTTATATACTGTTTACATCACCAAAACATTTAGGTTTCACTGATTGGGTGAACAACTTTTTGTGCTATTTGAGGGGCTTTTGGCTAGACGTGGTTTAGTTAGAAACCATGTTGGCATCCAGACTATTACTTTGAAGGAGATCATTGAAGAACAATAAAAATAAAACTCAAGGTGTGGATATGGGATCAGTGTGGCATTCTACATAGACATTCTCCAACAATTCTTGTAGACATGTTATGTAACCATTTTTTCTTCACGAAAGGCATGTTCCCACAGGAATCAATGGGGTAGGGGTTTCTAACATTGTCTTTTGAAAGTAAATTACATGTATGTCAAAACTAAAATTATTGTATTTACTAAGAGATGAAATTCTTAAGAAAATTGAAAAGTGGTTATTGGTGGTCATAAACTCGACGTTGTTCGCTTTTTATGAATATCTAGGCGTGATTATGTGAAGCAGTGGTCTATGGTATTTAGCGCTTGCAGCTCAAGCAAGTAAAGCAATGATTGCGGTCATGAGTCAACTTGCAAAACTTGGGGACCTCCTAGTCAAAACTAAATTTAAAAGTTTTTGACTGTAAACTATTACCGATATTAAATTATACAGTGGAGATTTTGGGTTTTAATAGGTCTACTGAAACTGAACGTGTTCAAAGTAAATTTCAGTGTTATATTTTGAGTCGTATATAAACATATATGTAGTCTTTGAGTATGGGAGCTACAAAAATGCTTGGCAAGTGTTCATTACGGGAAGTAGGCTGAAATGTTTTGAGATTGCTGAACGAGAGCTGCAAAACTTTAACCTCAGACCACTTCTCCTCAGCCCTGGTTCAAGTTCTTAGGTCATAGTGGTGTAAACTACATCTCAGACCACAATGTAGTGACCTGAGACTACATGCACATGTAGGCCCTACCTACTGGTATATTATGTAACTGCACTTGACGCCAGTGTGATTTCTAACTAAACTGTGTTATTGAAAGAACCGATGTGACGTCATCTGTTTTCTTTGTACCTGACACAATCCTAGCTGCTGTATTTTGGGCATGTTCAAGAGGGACAATGTTTTTAGCTGGCAGCCCATACAGAAGGGCCATTCAGTAGTCGGGTATCGATGATATAAGTGCATGACCAAGGTTCTGACAAACTCCGTTTGTAAGATACTGGCGTATGCGACCATAGACAGTGGAGGGGCCCCCTCCACTGTCAATGATGCGACCTATTGTTCGGGGGTGAAAAAGAACTGATCTACATGTCAACGAGATGTGCTTCTTGAGGTTATAACGGTCATCAATTGTTACACAAATGGTACATGCTGAATCCACTAACTGCACAGAAGACGATCCCATGTTGATGTGGTTCATGAGACGAGGAAGCCTGTTGAACTGAGACGTGATAAGGAGGACCTCGGTTTTGCCATCATTAAACTAGCTTATTTTGGGTCGTTTAATATCATGTGCAACAGTTTCCATCTTAGTTACTGTAGTTGACGTATGTGATTGGGGAAATATATTGGTAAATCTGGTTGTCGTCTGCATGTTGTTGCATATTGAGATTTTGATGTCGGATTAGCTTTCCAAGTGGTGATGTGTATAGACAGCATACGCATGTAAGAGTGGACCAAGCACAGGGTTTTGTGACACTCCACACTGCAAATGTTTGGTTTCTGATATGCCTTGTACAGAAATGGACTGTTGTATATCTTTGAGGTATAAAGACTCTAGTCGAATGCCTGTAATACCGAGCTCGGAATAAACTTGAAATTATGCTGGAGTCAGAATTTACGGGGGGGGCATGAACAAAATTGAGGTTCAAAGGGAGGGGGGCATGACAATTGTGATGGTCTGAAAGGGCCCCCGAATATTCTGCTCATGATTTGAACCAAAATTAAACCTCAGGAGCAGTTGTTTACCAAGTAAATTTACATTTGTATAAGTGTATGCCTCTCTCTCTCTCTCTCTCTCTCTCTCTCTCTCTCTCTCTCTCTCTCTCTCTCTCTCTCTCTCTCTCTCTCTCTCTCTCTCTCTCTCTCTCTCTCTCTCTCTCTCTCTCTCTCTCTCGTCGCCGTATGTCTCCTTCTCTCTTGCTCTATCTCTCTGTGTGGAGACTTTGTTGAACATTCAAACCACAGGAGCAATCGTTTACCTTGTACTTTGCAAAATTGTTCACTTCATTTACCTACCACACATTTAATTATTAGGCAGCCAATGGCCAAACGAATGTGTGTGTCTGCCAAAATATCTATGTATTAGTTAAAGCGTAGGTAATACAGTTGTAAAATAATTTAATGAGAGTACAATTTGGGTATTGAAGACAATTTTCAAGTACTTTATGGCTTCCAATAATGTGTATGGTTTGAAATATTATGCCGCTAAATGGCCTCCTACATGTCCTTATTTTTCAAACAATTGCCTACTGTGGGAGGGGGACACACCCTCCCCACTAGTTATCGAAGGGGGGTGCCGTTTCTGTCAAGACATAGGATTCAAAAAGAAAACTCTGCTGGTTAAGTTTTTCCAAGTACAGGTTACAGCCCAATGAGCCCACATCCATTTGTAAAGAAATCTCTATGTCTGATATGTATGGACACTGAAGTTGATTTCCACTGTTAGCTTACAGTGTGTCATATAGTGTACCATACTGTACTTCTCTGACGTGTATGGGGAGGGGGTAATGTATAATTGCATATTAAAATATGTGCAGCCGGGGGGGGGGGTATGGACGTCGCCATCTTTCAAGCGCTAAATTACCTGTTAATCGAGATTTGTTTCAAAACATTAGCATGGTTGATAATATATGTGAAAGGGGTAAACTAAGAATGGTTTCTGGGATCGCCTAAGTCAACACGACATATATTGTGGATGGTCTGAGATATTCGATTACGATTCACATCGTCCGATTTCCAATCGTCCCAATATCCATATTAACATTCTTTATCGTTTCAAAATCACAAAAATGCATATGTCGTGGTGGGGTGAGTACCGACTCTAGTTTGGTCTCCGCTCTCTCTCTCTCTCTCTCTCTCTCTCTCTCTCTCTCTCTCTCTCTCTCTCTCTCTCTCTCTCTCTCTCTCTCTCTCTCTCTCTCTCTCTCTCTCCCGTCTCCCCCTCTCTCTCGTCTCCGTATCGAAACTTATTCAGTCATAAAATCATCAGGTTTCTGACAATTTCCAATACCTGTTACAAGAAAGACTGCAGTACAAGAATATTTGGTTAGCTACATGTATTACATCTGATGCCTTATACGTGACACGCACGATAATTGTCCAGTTTGCATCAGAGGGTGTGCCTCGCCTTCTGTACATGTGCCGTACGTCTGGCTTGTCTGTCAGTGTCACATTTTGCTTCCCCTCTTCAGTTTTCTCAGATGTTTTAAGAATTTAAACATAGTTAGTGTCTGATCGACAAAAATTCTTTCCACTGAAGTTTAGAAAACATTTAGTGCAACTCTACGTAAACGTCATGTTGATGCATCATACATCATCATGAGACGTCACATTGACCTCACACTTCGCTTCGCGCTTCCTTCAACGTCCGGTCGTTATGAAACTAGTTCGAAGGCTTTCGCTAGCGATAGCGTGGCCAGTCTTGTTTTACTGCGTAATCGTCTAATGTTTTCCAAATAATTATGAATTAATTTATCTTTTTGTTTACACTTTGGGTATTTTACTTGCTATTAGAACTCCCGGGCAACTCATATTTAATTTTCCAACCTTAGAATTTGTTCAATGATCGTCAGGTTTGAGTACTTTCCTAAGCCGGTCCCACAACTGTTATACTTATAAGTTATAGCTGGGCGTTGTGACCGGTAACCGGCTATTATCTACATCACTGCCTACTAGGTACGTCAAAAACACACCGTTCGCACATGTGAGCCTGATTTTAGGCAAAATATCGGGCTATTAGACACTAGTAGAAAAAATAGTACAGATTACGACATTTTCCGTACTATAGTTCAGATTGAGTTCAATTCTGTACTTTTATGCTGATGAGGTGGACGTTTCTGTACTTTCCCATTAGCGCCTGTCTAATCGGATTATACTCGATCTGAAAAATAGTTCAGATTGCGAGTCGGAAGTGATTTGAATACATTTGCATTTAGTTCAGAATATATTCATGAGTTCACCCCGATAACCGGGCAGTAAACAAATGAATATTCAAATCTACCGTGCTTGCAATCAATACGTACATAAACGCTATACGTGTAGCTAGTGTATTCGATACATATGTATATATATAAGCAGGCTTATGATATGAACTACATGGTTAGGACGTACGTAGATTGTAATATCACAGGGCTCATTTTGAAATAAATGTTCGTAGTACGCCTTTTCATTATGCACTACATACCGCCACCACTAAACGTGTTTCACATTTCTACGCGTTTGATGCATAGTAATACAGATTTAGATGACATGACAATCGTTTCCAATAATAGTTTAAAATTGGGCCACAAATATTGCTAGTGTATGGAGCTTCTTAACAAACCTGACCGGCCAATAGCGTCAACAAACTCACAGTAGAGACGTGCTGACAGATTTGAGTCTGTGGACATTATTTCTAGCTAAGTAAAATTGAGTGACTATTGGGAACATTATATGGCATCCATGTCGTCCATGTCGTCTATAGTTTCTGACGGACCGTGTTATGTACAACGTAACGCTGAACGAAATACGGTCCATCAGGAATTAACTAGACTAACCTCTATGGGAATAGTATTCTTGTCCATGTGTCGTTTATAGAACAATTAAGTGTTAGGGTGTGATCTTCACAGTAATAAACAAGCCTTTAGAAGAACAACAGGTATCCACGCCTCAAATATCTTGGGCATCATCCAAATTACGATCATGAGCACCAAAGTAAAGGAAATACGTTCGGCATGCAGACCCCCCCCCCCCGGGCCCGTACCTATGGGTACATGCCCGGCATCCATGTAACTGTTATATCACTCTACGTGACGATTCTGAGGGCCCTCATCTCATATTCTCTTGTTTTATTTCAATGTGGTATACTCATAACTCCTGTTTTTATAGTATAACTGTACAATTGGCTTCGATCAGTGCATTCCAGATTTTCATGAGTCATGAGTGCACATTGCACAGATATCTGCAGAATACTTAAAAGGATTATGGGTAATGTATGCATATGCGGGAAAAACAAACTGCTGGAAGGAGCATAGTCTCGCTGCCAGACTCGAGACTATCGTCCCTAATCTGTTTACCGAGCGGCGCAGCCGCGAGAAGAGAGGGGGACTGGTCCCTCTCTTCTCGCGGCTGCGCCGCTCGGTAAACAGATTAGGGACGATAGTCTCGAGTCTGGCAGCGAGACTATAAGGAGCACTGACTTTGCCCTCATATCTTCATCCCATTTTGCACTGAAGAAGTTTCACATGGCTCTCATATTTCATATATACTCTTTCTAAATATATGGTGATGCAACATGAGTAGAAATAACTGGGGTTAACTAAGTTTGGTAGTCAATATAGCAGGTTTACCATCAAACTGACGCAAAATTTGTTTCAAATTTGTCTAGTAAAAACCGTTGGCCCAGTTGTCGATTAGGCTTACAAGTTACACAAAGCATGATAAGACACTGTGAATGGTGCAAATAAACAACGTGCGAAATGCCAAATACCAAATGCAAACAATACAAGCGAACAAAAGGGCCTGTATGCACTCTAATAGCCCGATATTTTTGACGTACCTAGTAGGCAGTGATGTAGATAATAGCCGGTTACCGGTCACAACGCCCAGCTATAACTTATAAGTATAACAGTTGTGGGACCGGCTTAGGAAAGTACTCAAACCTGACGATCATTGAACAAATTCTAAGGTTGGAAAATTAAATATGAGTTGCCCGGGAGTTCTAATAGCAAGTAAAATACCCAAAGTGTAAACAAAAAGATAAATTAATTCATAATTATTTGGAAAACATTAGACGATTACGCAGTAAAACAAGACTGGCCACGCTATCGCTAGCGAAAGCCTTCGAACTAGTTTCATAACGACCGGACGTTGAAGGAAGCGCGAAGCGAAGTGTGAGGTCAATGTGACGTCTCGTGATGATGTATGATGCATCAACATGACGTTTACGTAGAGTTGCACTAAATGTTTCCTAAACTTCAGTGGAAAGAATTTTTGTCGATCAGACACTGACTATGTTTAAATTCTTAAAACATCTGAGAAAACTGAAGAGGGGAAGCAAAATGTGACACTGACAGACAAGCCAGACGTACGGCACATGTGCAGAAGGCGAGGCACACCCTCCCAAATGTTCTTGTACTTCAGTCTTTCTTGTAACAGATATTGGAAATTGTCAGAAACCTGATGATTTTATGACTGAATAAGTTTCGATACGGAGACGAGAGAGAGGGGGAGACGGGAGAGAGAGAGAGAGAGAGAGAGAGAGAGAGAGAGAGAGAGAGAGAGAGAGAGAGAGAGAGAGAGAGAGAGAGAGAGAGAGAGAGAGAGAGAGAGAGAGAGAGAGAGAGAGAGAGAGACCAAACTAGAGTCGGTACTCACCCCACCACGACATATGCATTTTTGTGATTTTGAAACGATAAAGAATGTTAATATGAATATTGGGACGATTGGAAATCGGACGATGTGAATCACAATCGAATATCTCAGACCATCCACAATATATGTCGTGTTGACTTAGGCGATCCCAGAAACCATTCTTAGTTTACCGCTTTCACATATATTATCAACCATGCTAATGTTTTGAAACAAATCTCGATTAACAGGTAATTTAGCGCTTGAAAGATGGCGACGTCCATACCCCCCCCCCCCCGGCTGCACATATTTTAATATGCAATTATACATTACCCCCTCCCCATACACGTCAGAGAAGTACAGTATGGTACACTATATGACACACTGTAAGCTAACAGTGGAAATCAACTTCAGTGTCCATACATATCAGACATAGAGATTTCTTTACAAATGGATGTGGGCTCATTGAGCCTGTAACCTGTACTTGGAAAAACTTAACCAGCAGAGTTTTCTTTTTGAATCCTATGTCTTGACAGAAACGGCACCCCCTTCGATAACTAGTGGGGAGGGTGTGTCCCCCTCCCACAGTAGGCAATTGTTTGAAAAATAAGGACATGTAGGAGGCCATTTAGCGGCATAATATTTCAAACCATACACATTATTGGAAGCCATAAAGTACTTGAAAATTGTCTTCAATACCCAAATTGTACTCTCATTAAATTATCCACTGTCTATGGTCGCATACGCCAGTATCTTACAAACGGAGTTTGTCAGAACCTTGGTCATGCACTTATATCATCGATACCTGACTACTGAATGGCCCTTCTGTATGGGCTGCCAGCTAAAAACATTGTCCCTCTTGAACATGCCCAAAATACAGCAGCTAGGATTGTGTCAGGTACAAAGAAAACAGATGACGTCACATCGGTTCTTTCAATAACACAGTTTAGTTAGAAATCACACTGGCGTCAAGTGCAGTTACATAATATACCAGTAGGTAGGGCCTACATGTACATGTAGTCTCAGGTCACTACATTGTGGTCTGAGATGTAGTTTACACCACTATGACCTAAGAACTTGAACCAGGGCTGAGGAGAAGTGGTCTGAGGTTAAAGTTTTGCAGCTCTCGTTCAGCAATCTCAAAACATTTCAGCCTACTTCCCGTAATGAACACTTGTCAAGCATTTTTGTAGCTCCCATACTCAAAGACTACATATATGTTTATATACGACTCAAAATATAACACTGAAATTTACTTTGAACACGTTCAGTTTCAGTAGACCTATTAAAATCCAAAATCTCCACCGTATAATTTAATATCGGTAATAGTTTACAGTCAAAAACTTTTAAATTTAGTTTTGACTAGGAGGTCCCCAAGTTTTGCAAGTTGACTCATGACCGCAATCATTGCTTTACTCGCTTGAGCTGCAAGCGCTAAATACCATAGACCACTGCTTGACATAATCACGCCTAGATATTCATAAAAAGCGAACAACGTCGAGTTTATGACCACCAATAACCACTTTTCAATTTTCTTAAGAATTTCATCTCTTAGTAAATACAATAATTTTAGTTTTGACATACATGTAATTTACTTTCAAAAGACAATGTTAGAAACCCCTACCCCATTGATTCCTGTGGGAACATGCCTTTCGTGAAGAAAAAATGGTTACATAACATGTCTACAAGAATTGTTGGAGAATGTCTACGTAGAATGCCACACTGATCCCATATCCACACCTTGAGTTTTATTTTTATTGTTCTTCAATGATCTCCTTCAAAGTAATAGTCTGGATGCCAATATGGTTTCTAACTAAACCACGTCTAGCCAAAAGCCCCTCAAATAGCACAAAAAGTTGTTCACCCAATCAGTGAAACCTAAATGTTTTGGTGATGTAAACAGTATATAAGTAGCATCATGAGCTGACAAATATACCACATTTGAACATTACTGTCCCAATAAACACTAACTTTATGAGGGACTGTGTTATTGGTTAGAGTTTTGTGATTTATTAACAAAGACATGATGTTAATGACTGTGTGGGTGGCTGTAAATGAATTTTAAATTGCATCTCATGCATTTCAAGACTTCTAGAGTAACGACTCTGACTATACTGTGAGTGGAGGTATAAATGGTAATGATACAGTATAGGAACTAGACTATCAAAGTAATTACCTTGTCCAAAAGACTACAGTCGGATATTAATCTCACCATTAATGCCTGAATTTATGTCTATCAAGGTGGATCTGATAAGATCATGGAAATCGAGAAACTTTCATCACTTTGGACTTGAGCATTGAATACATTTGTGAAGTACTCAGACCATGATTCATGTTTTTTTTAGAGATTAATTCCACTAGATCGTCCACTAAATCGTCCACGAAAACAAATACATTCTATCATTCCACCATGTCACTCAACAACGCGCATCACATCCGGGTACCAGTTCTTCTGTGAGTTCGAATTCTATCACTTGAATTTCCGTTATTTAGTCGTCTGAAGATCGTAACGGCCTCCGTACCATAACTTGTGTACTTTGTGTAAATACAGCTCTACTTCTCAGTATTGAGCACTTTTCCTTCAGTTTATGACTTACCTCTTATATATATATATATATATATATATATATATATATATATATATATATATATATATATATATATATATATATATATATATATATATATATATATATTACCATTGCTCGGTTGACGGCAACGCGGTCAAAGATATCGGGTTCTTTGCACAATACACGTGTATATAGAAATGATGTCCCTTAAATTTCCCCTCTTTTCATTCTTGCTCTTTTCAACTACAATATAGATTTTGATAATTTCCATAGGTCTCACGAGATATACTCTTCAAGGAAAAACAAGTTCGTGTCGGGGTTTGACACGAGAATAGTCTGTGCTTGGAGTAATTATACTGTCAGTATAATTTCTCAAAGGTATGTGTTATCGTGGAAGTTTAAACATTATTTATACTTTAATGGTGTTATAGATTTTGACCCAAGCTATGCATGCCACGGTCACAAGCTATATTGCGTCAGATCGATTTGCCAAACAAATTTGCCACAATTAACGCATCCCATCAAACCATGGACCCTCCACAAAGGTGGAGTGTCTATGGTCAAACAAATGACAGGTCGCAGAAACTATGGTCATGGAAGTATGAACGTCGTTTATACTTGTACGCCGTGACATACAATGAGCGCAGTGCCATGATTGACCGGATTATTCAGTGTCGACAATCCCAGTTAATATAATCCCAAAGGCAAACTTGTTTTATTTACCACCTTGCCAAGCAACACAGGGTGGTGGCGAGGCGAAGTTGTAATGTACTGTCGCTTTGATATTCACGATTTTGAAAAGGAAATAGATAACATCGGGTTAGATCTTGAGAGTAAATAAGAAGAAAAGAAGAGTTAATTTGAAATCAGTGATAAACGAGTTGTCTATTTTTAAGAAACTAAATATAAGGAAAGCTATGGGTCCTGATAACATATGTGGTAGGTTACTGAATGTCTATGCATCGCAGTTAGCTAGTGTTTCCAGTAGATTGTTCAATTGGTCGTACAATGATCATACGATATCAACCATTTGGAAAACATCTACCATCTGTCCGGTCCCTAAAAACTTCCAAGGCATCGTCCTGTAGCACTGACTTCCATTGTGATGAAATGCTTCGAGCGTATTTTACTTTGTCAAAACCCACAAAAACATTCACACCTTGACCCATACCAATTTACATATTAAAGTAATAGAGGTATTGATAATGCAACTCTCACATTACTTCACGATGCGTATACACATCTTGAAAAACCAAGTTCATTTGTAAGACTATTGGTTATTGATTTTGCATCAGTCGTTAACAGAAGTCAACCAAACATGATGGCTCATAAACTTAGTTATTTAAACGTTAACCCCAAACTCATCCTCTGGATAATGGATTTTCTTGTCAACCTTTCCCAGTTTGTTCGCTACCAAAAATTAAGTTCAGCCTTCCATTCAACATTTAGGGGTGCCTCACAGAGCACGATACTCTCACATAAACTATTTACACTTTACACAAATGACTGCTCATCAGGTACCGATACAAATCCACTTATCAAATATTCTGATAACTCTGCATTAGTTGACCTGTCAAATTCTGACCGTACTTATTTCGATGAAGTTGATAGGTTTGTTACTTGGTGTAAAGAAAACTACTTGGACGAAAGGTCGACTTTAGGAAGAACCCTAAAGTAGTGCCCGACCTTTTTATTGACAATGTTAAAGTTGAACAGGTGACTAATATATATATATATATATATATATATATATATATATATATATATATATATATATATATATATATATATATATATATATATATATATATATATATATATATAGGAACAGTCTTGGATAATAAATCAAATGTTAAGGCCAACACATTCATTAACAAGAAATGTCAATCTAGAGTTTACTGTCTACAACAATTGAGGAGCCTAAAATTTTGTAAATGCCAAGGTATTACAGACATTCTATCGGAGTTTTGAGTCGGTTTAACATTTTCTTTTTTGTGCTGGTTTGGTAGTCTAGGGACTAGCTACAAGAGTGTCTTGAACAAAATTGTAAATGTGTTTAGTAAAGTATTGAGTGAAAAGTAGACTAATTTGAATGAAATGTTTACATCTCGTGTACAAAACAAAGCTGGGAAAATGGTAAATGACAAAGGCCACATTATGTCCCAACACTTTGAACTCCTGCCATCAGGGAGACGATTTCGTGTCCTTAAATTCAGAACAGTCAGAACCAAATCAAGTTTTGTGCCCACTTCAACTAAATTTTAAACCAAACTAAATAATTCTATTTCAAAGACATCTGCTCTGCATTCCAGATTGGAAGAACCGCGTTTTTTTATTGTCTTTTTTAAGTTGATGACCATTTCTGGCAAGACTTCAGTCACAATTTTCTCGATTTTACTGATTTTTCTTCTTTATTAAAAAGGTTTAGGGTCGGCACCGGATTTCTAGAATGGAAGCGTTTGGGGAGTTATGTGTGATTTATTTTTTGAGAAAGGTTCAAAGACAATAAATATCGCCGGAAGGTGGCACTTGCCGTTCCAGTGAGGAACGACTAGTGCCACCACGGTAGTACTCGACAATTCGATGGACCACGGCCAAGTCCGCCATTCACAATTTTCAAATCACTTGAAATAAAGCAATCTGGCAAAACTCGCCCATGTGCATTTACAATCTTGTCGCAACTAATTCTAGTAGGTAAAACCATAGACCCTCCACCCTGTCTATGGTAAAACCTAGTCGCATTCATAACTTTCATCGAGGGTAAGGTAATTTTAGTCATCAACTTCTATAAAGTCCAAAATGAAAAGATAAAACATGTACATTTTGGAAATTATCCCATGTATAATGCCAGATTATAAAGTGACAAAGAGTGGTTCATCTGAGTGGATAGCTTAACCTCTTGACGATTTATAAACAATGGGAAATAGGCAGCTATCTCGATGTTCATTTTAGCCTATTTTCCCAGAGAATATTTTCAGAACTGGTATCCAAATTACCAAGATCACGTTTTTCATATTTACTGATATGCCGCTTTAGTTATGGCCGGTTTTGTGAGATGTTTTGCGTGCACAATGTAAACCACAGACAAGGCATGTAAACTTCTACTTGCAAACCCGTCTATTTCAGGCTTGGCCTCTTACCACTCTTGGAGGAATTGTACTGACTCCTCCAAGACCACGTCTGACACAGTGGCCTGAAACCCATAGTCTATCGCGAGTATATTGTCTACCCTTCAAGAGACACACATTCTCTGCCAGTCACCCTTTTAAAAATACGCTTGTTAAACGTCTGCTCCTGGAGTTAAATTTGGTTCAACTCATGAGCAAAATATTTGTACGTGACTCAGGGCCCCTTTCAGACAATCCGAATTTTCACGCACGTCCCAATTCGTTTTTTTTCCCGTGACAACAATTTTTCTCCTGAGCCTCCCCCTACCCTAATCTAGTTCCTGACGACCGTATTCCAATTTTACACTACATCTTTACATATTACGTATAGTCAATGTCATTACTCTCGTTGCCGATGTGTTGGCAATTATATATATATATATAATATCCATAATCATAACATATTTCCTGCTCAAAGAAGAACTGTTTCAGCTTATTCCATTTCGATATAAACAGAGTCCAGGGATAAAATACCCATGTACTACTCCTTATATTACTGGCTAGGTAATGTCAACCGTAAAATAATCCAAGCACCAGCGTCCCTAAAATCCGTGAAACAGTGTCGATATTACAGTATTTTGCTGACACTTATTACTTTCGGTAACTGGTCTTTATTTGTGATATCATGGTAAATATACTTGGAATTTATGGCCTAACAAACCAGACATTACGTAGATTTGAATATTGAATCAAGAAAATCAAAAACAAAAACAAGGCCATGGCCATGGCCGGTCAGGTACTGATATTAGTACTTTAGACATCAGTGGGGGTCACACTTGGTCATTGAAACTATATTGACCGACCAAAATTCTAAACATCACGGATAAATAATTTCATATCGAAATGTATGTACGGAGATTCAGGTTTTTAGACCACGTGGCTTTGACATGACATCATCAGCTAAATTTGCAATACGAAAGTAACGTAAAACATGGATGTATCTAGTAGGGAGCAAAGTCCGCATGTCTGTATGGATGTTTGAAGATTTACTATCGGTATATGGGAGGCATAGAGGGAAATATTTGAATAGCGTTATTTAACGTTACATAATTCATAACTGACTACTAAACTACCGTCAAGAGGATTGTTTTTGCTTCCATTTATCTGTATTAATTTTTTTTAAAGGCAGTGATGGTGACTGCCAATGCCGATAGTGAAAATATGGCCCGCACATTCTGAAGATTTTTGTATCATACAAGTTCAATGTTGTAGCTGAGAATGTGATTTATATTTATAACTCAGTAGAATGGGTACCGGTACTGATGCGTGGGATGTGAACCAACCTTTGTGTTGCGTGCTTTTTAATATCACCGTGTGTGTGTGTGTGTGTGTGTGTGTGTGTGTGTGTTGTTTGTTTGTTTGTTTGTTTGTTTGTAATGTAGATTCGTCGTTGATATACTGCTACTAGATCAGACCGTGGGTTATACTTCCATGATCAGAACATGACCAGACACAACTCTCCACGGCACCATTTTGGTTTTCCAACTTTGATTACTTTGTTTTGAATAGCTTTTGTCAAGTTCTTGACTTTCCTGATATGACAATAAAGCAAGGGCGGTGAAATATTATTATAGTAGTCCTTCAAAAAACAAGACAATTTTGAAACTTTTAGTGGAAAATGTTAGTGAAGACACAGTTTACCCGCATAAATTAATTAACAGAAGACAAAAGAAATGTACACATGGTTCATTTTCTAGGTGTCGACCTCATGAATATGCACCAAGATTTAGAACCGAGTCAGCTTTAAATGCGTTCACACCTCCAAATCTGGTCTGGACAATATTGTCTGGGCTTAGTCACCCTTTTATGCGGACTACAGAGCGGCCCTGGTGCGGACTATTTCTGCTACCTATTAATGCCTGAAAGTCAAGTGGCATATGCTGAGGTTGTGTACAACCAGCAACCCATAACATTTTAGCAATCTACAGTTCTACCTCAGTATGGCTATTAGCCATGCTAGGTAGTTACTATAATGATTAATATAATGGTTGTCTTGGTAAAAGTTGCCCCCCCCCCCCAAAAAAAAAAAAAAAAAAAAAAAAAAAAAAGATCAACAAAACATTCTATGATATTGAAAGCGCTCCTTGCATGTAATTCCATAGAACAGTTTCCTGTAGGGAATGGCAGCGATTTCATTCAAACTCAAAGACAGAGATGTTGCTAACCAACGTGAACAGCCATAAAAAATTGTATGTGAATGAGTATGACTCTGAGATCCCGCTAACGGTTTCATTGTTGTCGGTCTAACCAGAGACACTGGAGAACTTCACTGTCTATGATCTAATCGTATTGCTCAGTGTGAAAACCGTGCAAAGCGTTACTATTTTGGCGTTGTATTTTCGCACATTTTTGGTTCACAAGGGTCCAATAATTTAAGCTTGAGTTAGGAAATAGGCCTGTTAAAATAATTGTGTTGTTCCGATTAGGCAAAATAAATAAATAGGTGGGGTAGGTAGATTTATTTTTATTCATGTGCGAGTGTCTAATTCTGGTTTTCCATTTTTTCCAAATGATCTCTGTGTTATTGGCTTCTTTCCATTAGATGTACAACCATTACAGATTGGAGGAACAGTTTTATATTGTCTTTTTAAGTTGATGTCAGTTTCTGCATCCACTATGTCTCGTGAGACTTCACAATTGTTGCGATTTTGTTAGTTTTTCAAGAACACGTAAAAAAAAGTTAAGGGTCGGCAGTGAAAAACTAGGTGGGTCGGGTAACAGAAACCAAACAGTTATTTTTTAGGCCTAAGGCATAACGTAGCATACAAATCTACCCAACCTGCGCGAGCAAGATCTGCATCGGTCAATGTAATATTTACATGGTCTATTACAATTTGGTAAAGTGTACCATTGTATATGCTTGTGCGAGACGTAAAAACATCATGCCGTCTAATTGTATGAAACGATTTAGTCACTATGGTTTTGAAGTCAGTGAGATAATGTTTGTGAAGTACCCGGTATCGTGATGTTATCGCTTGTATAGAAAAACCATCACTGAGGCAAAATCTCACTTTTATCATCATTCATTTTTTAAAGTCTTCAATCATGCCAATTAAAAATATCGATACTGCAGTCATTTATGTGACTTTTTTTCCAAAAATGTTTATCGTGCATCTCGATTATATTTTTTTTCGTCTTCGTAACATCTTTTTTTTTTAATTGTGCCAAAAGTAGTAGCTACCACATATAGAACAGTGGAAAAATACAGAATGAGCCTCAGAAATGTAAAATCATTTACTTCAATGTCCAAAATGCGGACATCAGAAAATGATGCATGCACATTGTGATGGACTCGTGATTAGCTCTAGTCCAGATGCCAATTGGTATCTAACTAAACCATAGACAATAGAGAGGGTCCTCTCTATTTTCTATGACTAAACCAAGTTTAGTGAGTGGAGGTGTAAATGGTAGCGATACTGTTTAGGAACACGGTGATAGGAACTAGACGAGATTAGCACTGACAACACACGCTCCGCGAACTCCAGCAAAGAGGCCTGGTGGGGTATATAGAGACTTGTCAGAGTTGTCGGAGCTACTGTTCTTGTACATATAAGTTCCACGTATTCTCAATTTATTTCGTGCTGGATAGAAAACAGTCAGTATAGTCCTTGTGTTCTCCAGTGTATAGCCGATGGATTGGATAGTGAGAGTCATGATATGTGTGATACATTGTAGTTTATACACCAGAACTGAATTTTAGACTGATCCCGTCGGCATCATCAGAGAAAGCATCAAGCGGGTACCACAATAAACTGAAAACGTAACGACTATAAGCATAACTATAAGTTTTAATTTACATGGAACTACGGTCATATTTGATAAGCTTATCCCCCACTTCCACATATGGTCTCATACCCCTTGGTCAGCGAAAAGCCAATCATGTTCATGTCCGGACATACGAGTTATAAATGGGGCGGTCATATGGGTTAAGTTAGGGTGGAATATAATATATGGAAAAATTCTGATTGATACTGGCTGTGATGGGTAGTAGAGCATTTTTTAATTGTCAAAAACAGGGTTGGGGGCCGAATGATATGATTCAAAACGTCATGATTTTCTGGTATATCTTTGTTGTCATGTTGTGTGTCCAGTTGAGGATGGCTGTCTTTGACTGGCAAGTTAAGCTACAACAGTAAGTGACTGATTTTGAAAGCAAAGAAAGTGGAAGAACATTGGTGTTAGTTAAAAAACTATTGTTATTAAAGATATACAAATAAACGCAGCAAAACAATTGAGAGTCGGTACGGAAAGGAACAGATGACCACAGGAAGGTGTTCAGCTGTTCTTCATTGTTCTTTGCAATTTGACGACCGGGCGAGGCCTTGAGTAAGTCCAGAAGTTCGAGCAGTCAGTACGTCGCCATTGATAAGGCCGAATGTTTTTGGCAGTATATTAGGTTGTCATTGAGTAGCTAGCTGTTTATCAGTAAGCTTAAGTCTCGACAAACGTTTGTAGTCGTTTAGGTGTGAGCCATTCACTGGTAATGACTGACATTTTTCCCTACTTGGTCGCAACCTCACCTACAAATTAATTGTATATGGTATTAATTGTATTAACTGTCATACTCTACTGCTTTTCTACCACTAAGACTGTCCCCTGGCGTAAGGACAAGCAATGTGCATTGTCAAAAGTGATTCTCACGTGACCCCTTCGCAGGTGGCAAGAAATGAACAGAAATCAATAAACCCATACCTTGATTGACATTACCCACTATACAAAGAAGAAGTTGAAATAATTGAACTTGAAATGCCTTTTGCAGGCCGATAATGTAGGACAAAGAGGACGTAGTGCTGTTACTTTCTACTACGCAAAAACCACAGACAACTAACACAACAACACTGTAATACTTATGCCGGTAGGATTTAAATAGATTGCTGTGTGAAAATTTCAGCTAATGACCAATTTGAACTTCAGTAAAATTGGTATCGCTGAAAGTTAAACGCGATACAAAAAATACAAATAATACCTCTACCTATTGGTTTTGTTAAAAACAGAATCTTTGCATGGAAGGTGGTATGTCGTCAACTTAAAGCTAAAAAAATGACAAAATAAAACGAAGTGAGGGCAGTTAACAATCACCACATTGTAAGTGTCAAAGAGATGACACCTTCCTATAACCCCCACCTTGCTTGCTACAAAGTTCACAACCTTGTAGATAATCTTTGAAGTTTCACAGTTGTACTTCTAAGAGGGTGAGGGACTGGTATGTGAGTAATGGTCAACAATAGCAACACAGATTCAAAACTGATAACTTTGAATATTCGAGGTAGCCTACCTCCATTTTTGAACAAACCATGGAGGTAGGAACACGTCTTTTCTACCTCCATGAACAAACCGATGTGTCTTTAATAGGCAACCGTCCTTGAATCATCAACTATACACTCACAGTCGCAGTTTTCAAACAGACTTTATTTGATTTTCGGATACCGGCTCAGCCAACAACCCTCGCCGTTTTCTTCGGATATTTTGTCATGCTCAGGCATTCGTACAAAAGATTCAACACTAATGTTGTGGTATATTGGTTTTGCGAGAACTAATATCGGCGATCACATACTAGTAGTTGTCAGTGTTTTCGCTAAAGCAAAATACACGGAGATGGTTCAAAATCACTTGACTATCATTTCACTCTTATTTAAATCTACAAATATCTCATTAATATTTTCTCCCAGCTTACTTCAAACTATATGACATTTTCCATGAAAAAAAGGTGCGTATCTGGAGCAAAGAAGTGTTTCAGATATCAGAGTGTTCACGTTTGCGTGACCAAGACATAGACTGGCAAGCGACGCCATGAATTGTGATCGAATCCCAGGGTCGGATCGGTAGTAGATCGGTGTTCATGATAATTCATTTGCGTGTTCAATTACTAAGTCATCGATGTAGGGTTATAAATTCAGTGACTACACCATCAACAAAGTTACTTCTTACTATAAATCATGTTGATAAAGACCCTAGGAAAATGTCTAAGCAACAATGACGGGTGTTACTTTTTTGCAGTGTTTATCCAAATAGTAATCGTCGAATAACGTGACCCTGGCTGAAAACTGCGACAGTGAATGTACCATAAATTCCCAAAACAGACTGACCAGAACAGACATATTGACACAAAAAAGTGTGCAAGTTTACATCTTGTGACAGGTTTGGTTGGGGTCACCTCCATCGGCTAATGGTCGAAATCGTCATTGTAAAATATTTTTAATTACCCTCAACTACAAATCAGCGTATCGTTGACGATCATTTCAATCGTAAGTGTTTAGAACTGATTCAGAAGTAAAACGTAGAATTATTAATGACAATGGTATGCAAAGTTTTGTTGTTTAACAATCATCAGCGATTTGGCATGTTTGCACAAACCACAGATACTTGTTAGTGCATACACTTTTGATACTTCTATTCTATAAGGTAAAGGCTAAATTTAAAAAGACATGATCCCAGTATTAACTTTTTTGTTGCGGCTATATTTCCTAAGTGAGGTGTGCCAAAGAAAGTTTTCCCATGATACTTTGCGCCAGTGCGACTTTTTGACATTGTACGTTCGATGTTCCCAATGAGTAAATGGAATTTTATCGAGAAGTCTATTCATATTTGTTTATGACAGCAAGATATTTTCAATTTTCTGTTTTTGGTCATTTTTGGGGTCAAAAACTGTCATTTGTTTTGTAAATAAAAGAATTCAAAGTAAAAATGAATGACAGCCGCAAAACTAATCGATTGAATGGGCTGACATTTGGTGTGCAGGTATGTTAGAGTATCTGGATGAAGAATTCTTCCAGAAAATTTGAAGATGACATTGATATGCAAATACGTCTAAAACGTGCTGTGTAGTATCATATTATAGCCATGTTATTTTACAATACTCGTGAGAAAGTAGAATTTATTGGTGAAGTAAAGTTGCTCATACACCTAAGAAAATTTGACTACACTTGAATACATAATGAGCAAATGAAATGATCACAACAATCACATATCTTTGTAATATTATGACTATACAAGATCTAATACAGGGACGAATGGAGTACTTATCAAATAATGCCCTCCGTAACTCAGAAATAAATGTAGATGCGCTGTACCATGCAGTTACGATCATCGGTTTTGAACTATGGAGGTAGGAAGGAAGGAGGTAGGAAGGATTATAGTCCTACCACCATTTCTGAACAAAATCGTTGTCCTTGAATTGGAATGGTATGCTTTTAATACAAAAGTTGCACAAACATATGTTCTTGCTTTCAAAAGTTTTAGAATTAACACCATGATTTCACCGTCGCCCATACTGAGGTTTTCCTGCATCTATTGCTATGGATTTTGTTGGTGGGACTTTGCTGTACTGTATGAACACTTGTTCAGACTCAGGCCACTAAAACACAATTGCAAAAAAAACCCGTAAAGACACGAAGTATCGTTTTGCACAACGTTCGGCTTGAAGCAGGTTTGAAGGGTAACCATGCACGACAGAGAAGATGGGTTTAGAGCCCCATTCACACCTAAAACAAAAAGCGATTCTAGTCTGTTCCTATTATAGTGGTCTGAGGTTCAGATCAAAGTGCCGCATTCATCCACAACATAAAAAATCATAGACCCTACACGACTGGCGTTTGTAAAAGTCAGTTTTAAACCATAATTACTACACCTCTTTATCTTCTCGGCAAGAACATGCAGTGCTGCAATCCAACGTGAGGACCTCTCACCAACTTTCAGATCACTTCACATTGGGAACGTTGGTGAGAGTTCTACTAATATACAAAATGTAATTCAGACTGAGGCAAAAAATATAGCCTTTCTGAGTTGAAATCCGAGGTTTAAATCCTGATATCTGAAAATTCCCAATCAACCCAGATTACATTGAATAAAAAATAAGTCTAACAAACAATTTATGATTTTTCAGTCCCGAAACTTGATATTATCCATACACTGTATATTAAGCTAAATACACGGTGATTGGTGTATCGCACTCCTTGACTGAGTGGGTCGGAAAAAAAATAGGTAGACTCACTTGTCATAAATCGATTTATAAATCCACAAAGGCACTGTGACAACTAAAGCAGTCCCTTTACAGACCATTTTTCTTTAGAAATAAATAGGCTAAAACAATACTGAATGACAGGCAGTCCAAGGTATGCAAAACCATAAGCGAGCGCGTACTCACGATGCTAGATTAACACACTATTTTACCTGCGCATTGAAGACGCACAGTAAAAAGACCAGTTTTCAACATTAATGCAGGAAATACAAAGCTAACAATTCAAAATTGTATAAAATGTAAGAAAACAAAAAACAGGCGACAGTCAGAGCATGCATGAACTTCGATTTACAATACCATTATTAAGTTCTTGCATTTTGGGGCTAATGAAGTCATAGAGACTAGAGTGTGCGAGTTTCATCACAGTTAGTATAATCAATGGCACCGTGATAATTCTGACTTTCACTTGAAACTGGACCAGAACAGTCTAGGTCGGACGAGTCGTCATCATCATCAATTCAAAGGCGACGTAACCAAATATACACCGTGAATTCATCTTAGATCGCACCGAGTTGAACAATCATGTCTGTCATTGTTGTCCTCTTTGACTAACATCGAATGTATTTATCATTGTAGAATGTAGACCTTTACGCTGTTTGACCGACTATTGAAGTATAACCCACATAGGTGATATTTCATTGACCTACATGGAAATGCTTGTAAATACTTTTTGCAAGTAGTAGTAGCTCAGACCACTCTAGTATTTTAGTGGTCTGAGGTAGTAGTAAGAGTTTTTGCTAACGTTTACATGCTAGCGTAGTTGTACATGTACGTATACATGTCAGTTCGTATGTACATGTACATTAAATGTAGCTCTCATCATATCATACACTGTACATGTGTGTAACCCTTTTCTTTTGCACCCTCCCCCTCCGCCTTCATGTGGTCAAACACAGACAACTAACTAACTAAATAGTGTTACTGTTAGTTTTCTGTGGGTCAAAAAATTAGTGTACACGCCTTGAATCACATGCAGGCGAGATAGATTTGAATATTCATTTGTTTACTGCCCGGTTATGGGGGTGAACTCATGAATATATTCTGAACTAAATGCAAATGTATTCAAATCACTTCCGACTCGCAATCTGAACTATTTTTCAGATCGAGTATAATCCGATTAGACAGGCGCTAATGGGAAAGTACAGAAACGTCCACCTCATCAGCATAAAAGTACAGAATTGAACTCAATCTGAACTATAGTACGGAAAATGTCGTAATCTGTACTATTTTTTCTACTAGTGAGAGTGCATACAGGCCCTTTTGTTCGCTTGTATTGTTTGCATTTGGTATTTGGCATTTCGCACGTTGTTTATTTGCACCATTCACAGTGTCTTATCATGCTTTGTGTAACTTGTAAGCCTAATCGACAACTGGGCCAACGGTTTTTACTAGACAAATTTGAAACAAATTTTGCGTCAGTTTGATGGTAAACCTGCTATATTGACTACCAAACTTAGTTAACCCCAGTTATTTTTACTCATGTTGCATCACCATATATTTAGAAAGAGTATATATGAAATATGAGAGCCATGTGAAACTTCTTCAGTGCAAAATGGGATGAAGATATGAGGGCAAAGTCAGTGCTCCTTATAGTCTCGCTGCCAGACTCGAGACTATCGTCCCTAATCTGTTTACCGAGCGGCGCAGCCGCGAGAAGAGCGGGACCAGTCCCCCTCTATTCTCGCGGCTGCGCCGCTCGGTAAACAGATTAGGGACGATAGTCTCGAGTCTGGCAGCGAGACTATGCTCCTTACAGCAGTTTGTTTTTCCCGCATATGCATACATTACCCATAATCCTTTTAAGTATTCTGCAGATATCTGTGCAATGTGCACTCATGACTCATGAAAATCTGGAATGCACTGATCGAAGCCAATTGTACAGTTATACTATAAAAACAGGAGTTATGAGTATAATTGAAATAAAACAAGAGAATAAGAGATGAGGGCCCTCAGAATCGTCACGTAGAGTGATATAACAGTTACATGGATGCCGGGCATGTACCCATAGGTACGGGCCCGGGGGGGGGGGGTTCTGCATGCCGAACGTCATTAAGTATTTCCTTTACTTTGGTGCTCATGATCGTAATTTGGATGATGCCCAAGATATTTGAGGCGTGAATACCTGTTGTTCTTCTAAAGGCTTGTTTATTACTGTGAAGATCACACCCTAACACTTAATTGTTCTATAAACGACACATGGACAAGAATACTATTCCCATAGAGGTTAGTCTAGTTAATTCCTGATGGACCGTATTTCGTTCAGCGTTACGTTGTACATAACACGGTCAGTCAGAAACTATAGACGACATGGACGACATGGATGCCATATAATATTCCCAATAGTCACTCAATTTTACTTAGCTAGAAATAATGTCCACAGACTCAAATCTGTCAGCACGTCTCTACTGTGAGTTTGTTGACGCTATTGGCCGGTCAGGTTTGTTAAGAAGCTCTAGCAATATTTGTGGCCCAATTTTAAACTATTATTGGAAACGATTGTCATGTCATCTAAATCTGTATTACTATGCATCAAACGCGTAGAAATGTGAAACACGTTTAGTGGTGGCGGTATGTAGTGCATAATGAAAAGGCGTACTACGAACATTTATTTCAAAATGAGCCCTGTGATATTACAATCTACGTACGTCCTAACCATGTAGTTCATATCATAAGCCTGCTTATATACATACATATGTATCGAATACACTAGCTACACGTATAGCGTTTATGTACGTATTGATTGCAAGCACGGTAGATTTGAATATTCATTTGTTTACTGCCCGGTTATGGGGGTGAACTCATGAATATATTCTGAACTAAATGCAAATGTATTCAAATCACTTCCGACTCGCAATCTGAACTATTTTTCAGATCGAGTATAATCCGATTAGACAGGCGCTAATGGGAAAGTACAGAAACGTCCACCTCATCAGCATAAAAGTACAGAATTGAACTCAATCTGAACTATAGTACGGAAAGTGTCGTAAACTGTACTATTTTTTCTACTAGTGCGATTATGGCTTTGTTATGGCTATCGTAGAGTTCATATCATTCAACCGTATAATTGAAAACAGGAAGGTGTATATTGAGATTGCACTGGTTGCTGTTCCAACACACACACACACACGTGTTTATTTCTCTGTCTCTTAGTTTGCAGAAAGGCAATGGAAAGAACGTCAGTAAAATCAATTCCAAAAGGCTGAACTGTGATATTGGTTGCTGACCAAATACATTGCACTAAGAGAGAATAGAAAAAATGACAGCGCATAGTACTAAACGGTAGAAGTTAATTGCAACGAAAAGAAAGTCCCGGGGGTCTGTATGAATACATTAACAAGCGACCTATCGGTCAGAATAGCTCCGCTGTTTTTTTTTTTAATTTAATTTTTTATTTGGGTGACATGTAGAAGTGGTTCAGGTCTTCAGCTCTTCACTATGCAGTTTTGTTTTAGCGATGCAATAAAGTGGTTAGTGGTTTCATATGATGTCTCACTATAAAACACATTTTACACAGAAGTTGGTAATGTATTGTACTTTTATACCATAGTCACCATTTTATAACAAAAATCTACTGTTATGAAAAATTGCACAAAATCTCAGAAAAAAATGACTGGGAAATGCACACAAGAAAAAGAAAAAAAGAGGATTTTGAGGTTGGCTATAAATAATTCCAGTGTCTTACAGCTGTAACCCTGGAAAATTTTAATGATGAATGAAATAAACTAGGGATCTAAAATAATTTTGAGGCAATTTCAATTTCAATTTTCTAACAAATTTACAAAGTCAACAACATTCAACTTGTACTAGTTGTGGTAGATATATATAGGGAAGAAATGTATTAATCGCCATCTTAGTTTCCGTACGGCGACAATCTCAAGTACCCGGAAGAGAGTCATTCTCAGCCATACGTTACAGTGGTAACACTCGTTCATGTTCGGTTACCTTTCACAAAGAAAACACAACGAAATGGTTGAAATGATCTTTTTTTTATTTCTTTTCATCACAACAACAAAATCTGCGTGATCAAAAGTGTTGTAAACTAAACCAGAAAGAATTATCGGACTGGCTAAACTTCCCGATGAACTGGAGTAAGGTCCTATTTCAAGTAAGCCTCGATAGTACTATAGTACGTGAGAAAATCGTCTCAAACTAGCGATACAACTTTCAAAATATAACTTGACATGTCTTCATTTGTTAGAGTTGTACAATTCAAGACGGGTTTTCACTCGAAAACAACAATTCTGTGAATAATGACACTCTGAACGCAGCGATTTCTCGGACGATGTTACCACTGTAACGTATGGCTGACAACGACTTGCTTCCGGGTTCGTCCCTCGTGCATACGGGTGGATTGTCGGCGATTAATACACACATCGTCTGATATTTTAATTCACAGTGTTTCTTGTGACCGGCGCCTGTCAGCAGACTCTGCCATTTTTTTCATCAGTCCATTGTATTTAAACCTTGTACTTGACATTTCGCAATATTTATAATTCTCAACAAAATACCTCAACATGCCTCACTTCGCTCGTACTCAAAGCAGCCCCGCGCGTAGTCCCTCCCCTCCGGTGTTTAGAGTCAAGTCAGTAATACAGACTCGTGCACCCGAGGACTACCCCGCGCGGTATGATCACTGACACTGATGACATGATGAGAGAGAACCTTTTCGGATTTACATGTAAAACGGGGAAAGATACGCAAAACATAATGCAAAGTCTGAAGCCAAATTAAAGTTGTAATTATTTTAATTATTTTTACTTGCCAAATATTTGCATTTTGGAAAGGCAAGACACGTTCATGTCGTTTAACTTTACATGTGAACTGTCGGCCATAACTTCAACCGCATGCCTGGCATGCCCTTCCTTACGCAAGTTGTCTGAATTCTGGTTCACTGTCATTCCAAATTGCACGACAATATAGAATTAACCACAAGTTACATGTTATCTGAAAACATCACACTTTTATAGTGGGTCTGAAGTGTGATTTTAGTGAGTACCAAGAATGTCCTGTGTTGATACTCAAGATACTTGCTGTGGAAAATCGCTCGGTCGAATGAGGTCACCTTCAGCTTCTGGTCGAATCAGGATAGAGTATGCAAATGAGGATGTTGCGGACTGGCTGATTATGTAGAAGGGTGCAGAATTGGATTTGAAGTTTACAACCCTGTTTCGAACAAACGCTTGTCATTTGGGCGCCCAATGCGTAGAATTATGACTTTAGCACATATTACATTGTTTGTTTGACGTCAATAGTGTCTTTTGAAAAGTGGCAGTTTACTTAAAGTCTCGTCGACTGATTTCCAATATGGCGTCGGTCATTATTCTCATTAACATATTCTTTTTTTTTTCAAATTACAAAAAAAAAATCATAAAAAATAAAAATGAGGATGTGCTGACTTGAAATTAACAAATCTGAGTAAGCTACCCCCTGCGCATCAACACGCCAGATATCAAAGCAATATAATAAGAGGTTTTCAAGGAGTTGATGAAAATGACATTTTATGAAAAAAAATCATAAAAAATTGAAAATGGCACAGATCAACTTGGCATGAACAAATCTGAATAGCCTCCCCCAGGGAACATGCACACCAAATACCTAAGAATACTGACTGTCACTTCCGGAGAAAATAATGAAAATATAAAAGTTTGACGGACACCTATGATTCACTCTACTCTCTATACCTCAATACCCACCTATACCTAAAGCTACGCTTTCAGCTGTCGCTGACAGCGGAGCTAAAAATAGAATACATATTTAATAATGCCAGGTGTTAGCGATCGAGATTGAAAAACACTGTCTTTCAACACAGTTTTTGAAAATATAAAACTGCAAATTGTATAGAATGACTTAAAAAAAAAACCTGTTTTGTTGAATTGTGTAGGGTCTAGTGTTATATATATATATATATATATATATATATATATATATATATATATATATATATATATATATATATATATTAAATAGAACAAGGTGATATCGTACAACTGTCACAGCATTGGATCACATGATGAGAGTAAATATATTTGTGCTGCTAGCCTTACACATGATATGGTACAACATTTCAATCAAATTGATTTGTGGGTCCGCACCCTAAATAAAATCAGCGCCCTTCATTGCGATCACGACTTCCACGTTAATGTATTACTCAATATCACCATTGGTGTTTGATACGTTCTTGGTCATAGCAATACTAATGCAGTCTATACATAGACTACTTTCTCATTCAACTAATAACCAGTGTATAAGATATGTTTTTGGATTTATGTGTGATCGAGAAATGTTACAGATTGTACAGAAATCTTAAATATCTGTGATATCTAGAGATGCGATATTGTAAATTTACGATGGCCAATGTTGGAAACCAGTGTCATCTCGAAATGCGATATTATGAATTTACGAAGGCCAATGTTGGAAATCAGTGTCATCTAGAAAAAATAATTGTTAATGGTAGGTGAGCGCAACACTTAAATATCCCCGCGTCGACCTTTTTTTTTTACGTATTTGTCCAGCCCATGCAGTCTGCAGATCCGGAGAAACACCCCCCCCCCCACCTACGTACCTTAACTGTTACTTCAGTGTAGAGGCAATCGTGAACAAGCAATTCCCATCTGCCCCCACATACAATTGCTCTAAAGTACTAAATTAAAGAACTATAAACTGTCATACACTGTAGGCCGAGTCATAGGTTTGACAATTTAAAAAGTTGAAATGTTATGCATAGGGCGGGATATGTATGTAGGGAATATACTTTTTTGAGAGCCATTGTATGTTTGTACTATGTGCTGTGGTATGCTTCAACAATAAATCGTGGCTATCTCAAATAGAACGAACATTGTTGGAGCTTGCAAGTTGTTTCCAGCTTAACTCAATACTCTAGTTTTCGAGCTTAGATTGCGTTCACAGATTGACAGTTCGCCAGTGTACTACTCCAATTACACATTAAATCATAGTCAGATCGATTATACTGCCGCGTAGTGTACTTTTTATCTTACATAGATCTTTTTGCGGTCATGCAAAACACCCCCCCCCCTCTCCCTCACAATTCAGCTTTTAAGCTTTTAAGTATTATCTTGTCTTGTCTTGTCTTAAATCGGTAGGTTTTGGGGTGATCAACGGGTCCAAGGGCGAACCGACGTATACTGTGATGTACAAATCATCACCATCTTGCAAGCGATAATAGACTTTTCTTTTATCTTGTGTAAATCACTTGAATTATGTTTATGAATTTCCCAGAAAATGATAACGTATTACACTTAAACTTTATGAGTAGTAAACATTTATATGGAGTTGCAAATATATCGTAACTGAAAGATTTTGTTGGAGCTATGATTGTGTCGGCTGGGTACGTAGGGAGATGTGTTGTTATTTTACAATTCACATCTCTACTGAAACAAAACAAAAAAATACTACAGAACAGCTGTCAATGTATATTCATAAAGAATGGCAGATGTATGGCGTTGCTATGCCACAAAGCCTATCTCAACCATGAATGGCGTCAAAGTGTGGAGTCGATTTTTTTTGGTCTGCAGTGCTATACTGAAAGGGCTTGAATTTGGCATTTGTCCCTAGCTATATAAGAGTGTTTGATAGGGAGGCAAATCTATTGCAGTGTAAATATTACAAGACATGTCGCCAAAACCAAAGCTAGAGAAATGAATATCTTTTATTACAGTAGCTCACATTGGTATCAAGACAATATATAGGGACACTAATATCGTATGTATTTGGAAATGTAATTCATGTTCAAGTGTAAAGTGTATTTGTAAGACTCCTGTAGAAGTAATGTAATGCTAGACTAGCATCTTTGTATGAGGTAGGATTTCTAAATTGCCATGATGGGGCTAAATGATACAACTTGTTGTTTGCTAGTAAATGGTCACAGTCAGCTCTCATTTGTATCCCAAGATGCTAGTATAGTATAACAGTACTTGTATATGTGTATTACAAATACACCAGAGACATTGTGAAAGATATGTGCGAAATTATCAGAAACGCATGATCATGGAAATATTGCCATGGGCAAGGTGAGACAAACAAACCGACAAAGAGGAAAATAGAAGGCACTTGTATTAGTTGGGATTCTTGAGAGAAAAACTAATCTCGCTGGGAAACTACAATGTAGTATCTCAGGGCATTTTGAATCCAATTCATATGAATCTTAGTCTTCAAACCGACATGGCGACTTCATTCATATATTCATTTTCATTTTTACGGCTTCGGACAGACCTTGAAGGAGAAAGAACAATGTCATGAATTTGTAATTTCCGTGTTTTGGTGCAGACAAGTCGCCAAACACCTAGTGAGAGAATTCGAAACAAGTTTGGTCACCCCATCAGAAGTATTTAATCACTAAAATTGAAAGAGTCCAGCATAAATTCCTCAACTACCTTTATTTTGGAAAATCGTTCCTGCTAAAGGAGTAAACCTCGATTACAGTAATCTTTGTCAGTATTTTAATATTCAAAGTCTTCAATCTCGTAGGAAATTGCTAGATGCAGTCTTTTTATATAAATGCTTAAAATGGCTCTTTTAACGCAATGTATATTGTTGCCAATGTTCCGTTTCATGTGCCCTCCAGGAATCTCCGTTCCCACTACACATTTAAAATGGCATGTTTTAATTCTACTAAAGGAAAAACTCGTTTTTACATAGGACCTTCAATTTTATCAACACCTTGCAAAACACTGACATATTTTCAAGTCTCAGTACTTTTAGAAAAGATGTCCTAAATGAAATAGTTGATTTGTGAATTTAACGCAATTTCGGTATTTTATCTTCTTTTAATTTATTTCATTTCTATTTTTACTAGTTTTGTAAATATTGTATGTATTTTAGTCTTTCCAATTTCAGAGTGTCTCTAAATGGGGTAATCATGTAGACATCTCAAATAAATAAATAAATAAACAAATAAATAAATATCTTTTATTGCAGTAGCTTACATGGGTGTCAAGACAATAGGTACACTAATATCGTATGTCTGGAAATGTCATTCAAGTTAAAGTTTAATGTCATTTTTGTTTCATTTCAATGACGCTAATAATTATGCATATTAACCTGTTATCTTTAATAGGACGCTCATCTTCTATGCGTGACTTATTGTGATTTATAGCGTCGCATGTTGTATACTTGGATTTTGACTGTAGAGCGGTGAGCCTCTCTCGTGGCCTTAGCTTTTGAGTGATGCCGAACTCGGGGCTTTGATAGATAAAGTCTATGGTTCCAGTTACACCACATACATCGTCTCGTCTCGTATGCAGTTTATCCTTTTACTACAATACTTGCTGATCTTAAGTTTTGATGGGGCTTTGCCTTAGGTACCTTGTTCCAAATATATGTGTACACTTAAATTCGTTGGTTGGATACTGAAGTGGTATGGCATCTATCGTGATCATCTATCGTGATCAGAAGTACGTATTTGTAATCACCATAACACGTCAGTATAGTACCACAACGCATAATTTTGGTTCCTAAATTTCAAAAAGTTACAATGGTGTTAGGAGAATACCCACCCCCTCCCAGACCCACCCAGCACCACACCATGCCCACTAGGTCGCTCCGCCCCCGCCCCCGCCCCTATTTATTAGCTTCTTCACAGTTGTACAATGCAATTTTTAACAACTGCTTTTAGAATTTTCTATACCCCCCCCAAAAAAAAAAAAAAAAATCTCAACTGATGATCACTCAAGACAATGTATCAATGATCAATAGGGTTACTACTTATTCATTCATGCGTACAAGGAGTGGTACGGTAGATATATTCTACTCCTAACTAATTGCATTTCCAGATGTCCAGTTATAAAATTGTAAAATGTAAACTCAAATTTATTTTCTTCACAATTAGTTTTTTTCATCGCGATTTTAAAAAATGATATTGTATCAGTCTTCATAAATTGCAATTGAACATTCATTCTATTCGTACATTGTACTGGGTAAGCCCGCCCCCCTAACACCCCCCCCCCCCATTGTCCACTCTCATTATTATAATTGCTTCTGGGATCCGTTAGTATTATATAAGGCGATCATTGGTATATATGGATATTCATTTAGGAATATTAATCGTTAACACAACTTTACTACATGTTCTTATGCTTGATAAGAAAATAAGGTGAAACACAACATGGACCATTTCCGTATTTGTATCTGAGTGAATTACAAATTGTAAGTTTTAAAATGTCTTATTGTACGTATAGATGTACAGGACAGGAATTGCTTGGTAATGAATCTAAGTATACACGGTATACATGTGTTCATTGTAATCCTATATAAAGTAACCTAATTTTGTTCATATACGGGGATGTTTCAGTACATAGGGGGGGGGGGGGTAAAGTCACGTGCACTGACTGAATGTGACGTAGTGATTGATTGTGCATACTAAATTTATTTAGACATAAATTCTGTTTTTACCAAATGTGTTTATACGAATCACTTGTTTACATGAGACAGTAATAACCCTTTTAAATCATTTCTTGTTTTTTTTCTTCTAATTATTAAGTTACAAACACGGACAATGGCTTTTTTCACACATTTCTTTTCAAGTAGAAAAAAACAAGGTAAACTTGTTTTATTAATTGAAATCCAAATTATACACCTATATATACGATGTATATCTTTAATCTATATGGCGACTTTGAAGGGAAATGTTACCCAAAGAAGTTGACAAATACTGCAGTGTTGGAAATGGTTGTTTATGAAAGCACCTTTTTGTGACTTTATTTCAGTAGATAGGTAGTCCTGAGATCGGACATGGCATAGCCACGCCACGCCACGCCCGTCTGTCCCAGGCCAATGCTATCTCCAGAGTGTGTACCTCAAAAACACAGAAACTGCAACATTTCTATTTACATTTAATAATACAGTACGCATCACTATTGCGATATGCGGGCACTCTCCATCACAACAATACATAGTCCGTGTTTAGCCATATAACGGTAGACGTCAGTCACTATACACTCGGAAATACGTTTACCCGCTAAAATGGAAATTTTAGATTCTTGACACTCTGCTGTATCACAGAGGCTTGGCAGAAACCAGATATTCACTTCTCTAGATCTATAACTAGGTGTTTTGGGACATGTATAAACAGTGTTATGTCAGAACCCCAAAAACAGTAATTACAAATTTATGACATTGTTCTGTCTCCTCCAAGGCTGTAAAAATATTCTCCTCTCTTTCCATGAGAATTAAAAGTAAAACATAGATAAAATTCTGGCATATGTAAAACATTTGATATCGTACATAGTTTATCCTTTTTACGATAATACTGTACAATCGAAGATTTAATATGGAAGAGAATCCGAAACCGTGTTATAAGGCTATTAGTGTTAGTCTAAACTTGATATCGGCAACCAAGCGAGTGTTTTCCCCAAATATCTAGATAGAAGAGTTTCCCCAAAAGCACTAGCGAGTTCCGCTTATAAAAGCATAATGTCCCCAGTGAAGAACACCTTCAAGATTCTACTGATATGGGAGACAAGCCAGTGTCTGCAGAGAAATTACTCCCGATGTCAAGGGAAAAGAACTTTATTGTTCATTAACACTGACAGGTACATCAATAAGCTTTACAGGACATATGTAATTGTTAAGGTTAACGTGTGTACTGAATTATATTGAAATTGAAGTATGCATTCTTAATGAACTTCCTAAGTCTAGAAATATGACCATAACGGTAGACGTCAGTCACTATATATATACACTCGGAAATACGTTTACCCGCTAAAATGGAAATTATAGATTCTTAACACTGTGCTACATCACTAAAGGCTTGGCAGAAACCAGATATTCACTTCTCTATAACTAGGTGTTTTGGGACATGTATAAACAGTGTTATGTCAGAACCCACAAACAGGAATTACAAATTTATGATACTGTTCTTTCTCCCCCAAGGCTGTAACAATACAATGAAAATACGACATTCTCCTCTCTTTCCATGAGAATTAAAAGTAAAACATAGATAAAATTCTGGCATATGTAAAACATTTGATATCGTACATTGTTTATCCTTTTTACGATGATACTGTATAATCGAAGATTTAATATGGAAGAGAATCCAAATCCGTGTTAAAAGGCTATTAGTGTTAGTCTAAATCTCGGCAACCAAGCGAGTGTTTTCCCCAAACATCTACATAGAAGACGGTTTCCCCCAAAGCTAGCGAGTTCCCCGCATAAAAGGCTAATTTCCACAGTGAAGAACGCCTTCAAGATTCTACTGATATGGGAGACAAGCCAGTGTCTGCAGAGAAATTACTCCCGGTGTCAAGGGAAAAGAACTTCATTGTTCATTAACACTAACAGGTACATCAACAAGCTTTACAGGACATATGTGATTGTTATGGTCAGCGTAAGTACTGAATTATATTGAAATTGAAGTATGTATTCTTAATGAACTTCCTAAGTCTAGAAATATGACCGACGAGGATGCCACCCCACGTCCATACATGTAGAGGATATACTTGTAACCATGAAAATCTTCAAAATGCCAAGTTTGTAACCGTAAGAATCAAGCAACCTGCCAAGCTGTAGACGACTGACGATGAGGTTGCAATTAAAATGTTATCCAAGCAATAAACCACGAGAAGAGAAGCAAAACTTAAGGAAGGTATCAACGAAATAAAAAAAAACGAAGTGTGAACTATTTTATACGGAAACTGAACTAAATTACGTGAACGCTGAACTTAACTTTTTAAACTATATAGTATTTAATTTGTGGTATTTTGCTAGTTTGTCTCTCCAATGACTTTAATATTAACTCTTCGAGAAATATTTTCGAGTAATGTTTAGACAAGACATTTCTATATGACTTTAGCTTTTCATGTTCGAAAACTTTATGCGGAGGTCTTCAATTAGTTGGATTAGTTTGGTTAAAATTTCGAAACTGTTGCAGTTTCGATCGACAGAGAAAACTTATTTCTCTGGTATATTTTTATGTCTAAACTCAAGAGCCGAGAATTCCTGTCAACGAATATTCTACTTCTAGCCATCAAGCGCATTCTTCGTGTGGGTTTAGATCGGAATTGGGAGAGATTTTAAATTCTATGAAATGATGTCCCTGGTCACATCGATATTGTGGGTTGGAGGGGGGGGGGTGCATTGGTTTAATGGTAATCGTTTTCTGACCTCGAATTTCGTCAATATTGTAAATTGAAGTTACTCCTTTGTAATGTGTCCTATGACGTGAACTTATTTTCTTGACTACGCATATAACCACATATTATTGTCGACTATGGTATGTACATTTTTGATCCAAATGATCACGTGTTCTAAAGCTGTCGTATTTTCATTTTTACGGCTTGTGATAAGCCTTGGAGGAGAAAGAACAATGTCATGAAATTGCAATCACTGTGTTTGGGTGCAGACATGATGTTTTTACATGTCCAAACACTTGGTTAAAGAAATGAATTTTTTTTTTGCAGTAGCTCACATGGGTGTCATGACAATAGGTACTAATATCGTATGTCTGGCTATGTCATTCAAGTTCCTTTGTTTCATTTCCATGACGCTCATAATTATGCATTACCTATTGTTATCTTAGAAAGCTCATCTCATATGCGTGACTTATATGCTATTGTGACTTAGATTTTGACTGTGGAGCAGTGAGCATCTGCATCTCCTGGCTCTTGTTATGGAGTGAGGCCGTGAGGATGAACTTAGGGCTTTGATAAATAAAGTATATCTTCCAGTTACACAACATACATCGTCTCGTATTCCGTTTATCGTTTTACTACAACACTGGCTAATCTAAAAGATTTGATATAAAGTCACTATGTTTCATAAAGAGCTTGATGTTAACAAGATAAAGAGACTTGGTTTCACTCACTTGTTAGTATAACATTGCAACACAAGCCTTCTACAATAAGCTAAACGGAAGTCCCATACCCAAGGCTCGTACGTCACTTCCGCATAGCTATAGATTTTGGTCAATGCCAGCCCAGTACTGATGTGTAATAGTGAATGAAACCCGAAACACTTTATCTCGTTTGACATCCAAGTTTTTAAATAAACATTGTAAAGTCATACGGTATCTTTCCCCATGAATTAATATCAAAATAAAGTGGCGTGAATGGGGATCGCAAACATGTATACTTTCGTTGTCATTCACGCCTATTATGACTAACAAATTCAGTGGGGGTGGCGTACTGTGTGATCTTATCTGCTAGTATTTATTACTTCATTAACCTGTACAATCTTCAATTACGTTTACAAGTCCGGGTCCTGACTGCAGAATAATAAGAACAAATATCGTCATGCACGATAGATGATAAAGATTAAATATGGTGAATTCGGAAAAGCGTGGCAGACATACGAGATGCAATACAGGCAATGTAATTGCATAGGTAGTGTAATGACACATGGTTAACCCCTGCTGGTGACTTTAAGGTCACTAAGGAAATCGTATAATTAGATATTATTCCCCGATATTGTTTTGTTCATTCAGCCACAGAAAATACAAGTGACCTAATTAATGGGGCCTTTGTGGTTACTCGTCTATCGACTCGTAGTGACAAAAACCCTTATTAGGTCACGAGTATTTTCTGACTGAATGGAAAAAGAAATTGGAGAATAACATTATTATACCAGTGTTTGTAATATCACAGAAAAATTAGGAATAGTAAATTGCAATTTTGAACATTATGACTCATATTTCGAACATAGCAGAACCAGTGATGTAGAGCCGCGCGTTGTCGTGACGTAGAACGACCAGGGTATAAATTCCATATTTTTTTCGCTTATGCATGATATAATAACGAGTATGGGTCAGAATTGTCAAGTCTCACGTTCCTCTGCAGAAATGTAATATTTTCATTTATCAACATGAATATTTGTAATAATAATTACTTGGAAGAAAACTTCCTGTCAAATTGTCAATGAATTTGTCAAATTGATTAAGTTGAGCAAACAATTTTTGATTGGTATGACTTTAATAGAGGGAATGGAAATGTTCAATCACTCTTAGACTAATAAGACGTCATACAGGTCAAACGTGTTTCCAATAGGGAACTTGTAATCCAGACTGAGCATGCTCAGACACAAATGACTATGGGCTTATCTTTGGTTATCGTAATACCTAATCTGGAGCTACTGAAAAAAAATAAACCTCCCACAATGGTCAGGGTAATTGTGAATTGATTAGTTGTGGTTGCAAACAATGTATCAACATTGTTTACAATATTAATTGAATAGAATTTACTATCACATTTCCCGTGATGCAACATTCAACATGCCGGGTTTGCAAGCTCCAATTGGTGTACGTTCTAATCTAAATTATTAGAAACCAAAATAACTTATATAAATAAAGTATATGACTCACTTGATAGGGGCACAGGCTGATTTTAGACGGTTTTTACTTTGGTTAGTAATACAAAACTTTACATAAAACCATGGCTAAACTAATCATGTATAGTGTTTACAATGATTCATGTAGCCGTGACGTGTCACTTTTTACCAACCATCCAACTCATGTGTTGTTAATGTAATGGCAGGGATTTACTCAGATTTGTTGATACATCAAATCTTTCACATATTATATCTAAATACCAGGATTGAGTTATACCAGTATCAAGTAACGAATGAGTGTGCTTCAGTAAGTAGAACACAATATGTAACACTTCGTATACGTAGGCAACAGAAATTGCGTCCAAAAACCGTCTAAACTTAGCCTGTGCCCCTTTATTGTACGTACATAACATTGTTACACATTTATTTGCATTTTGCAATATATTAAGTGACAAACACAAACTTCGACAATGTTGTTTCAAATTTATTTTTCGAGTAGGCTACCATGATAAAATGGTTTTTATACATGTCGCCAAACACCTAAAGAGAAATGAATATGGGTCACATGGGTGTCCAGACATATGATATTAGTGTACCTATTGTCTTGACACCCCTGTGAGCCATATTAATTTCTCTAACTAGGTGTTTGGCGACATGTATAAGCAGTGTCATGTCTGAACCTAAACACAGTAATTACGAATTCATGACACCACATAAATATGACTCACTTCCGAGTCTGAAAGTAAATAGAGCAAATTGAATAGTATTTTAAAATAACGGTTGTATTACATCCATCCATGTATGAATATACTGACATGCTCAAACTAACTCCAAGAAATACACGTGTATCAGAAATCAAACAACAAGAATCCTCCCGCTACACGGGATGAAAAAGATTATTTGGAGTGTTGAATTCAATAACCAAATTCTATATATAATTAACACGTTGCTGCAGCTTGGGAATAACAACATTAATGTCAACAAGAAAATTCAATTGATCACAAATCACGTATTGAAAAACAAACATGCTAAACACGTCAGTCTTATAAATCAAAACCTTGTTCCAATTTCCTGACGCTATACATGTATTATTTAATTGAAACAGAAGCGGAAATGAAATCGTTGATATTAACAGCCGTAACGTGATATCATAACATTTTGTTTATAATTAACGTACACCCAATACACATCTTTATATGATATCGATTACTACTTTATATGAGTTTTTAATTCAATCTCATATTAAGGCGAAGAAAAAATAATTGTGTGTTAATAACATGGCCTCCGAATATAGGGTAGGTAGGTAGGGATTTTATTTCATTGCATTTGTAAAAAGTTTCCTGCGTATAAGACGACGAAGAAAAAGTAACTCTGTGTTTCCGGTAACATGGCCTTGGGTAGGTTGGTCGGGGTTTTATTTTATTTTATATTATTTTATACAAATTGTTGTATTACATTTTATTTATTATATTACATTATATTATATTTTATTTGAATTATTTTATTTTATTTTATTTAAACCACTTTTTGTTAATTTTTACTTTTTTATTATTTTTAAAAATATTATTTCGTTTTATTTTATTCATTTTTTTCTTTTCTTTTTATTTTGATAGTTGAAAAATACTGCTTCAACCCAAAAACAAACGAAATGTCGGTCAGAATACCCCTTATACACCTTCAAACTGCGACAGTTTGATGAAATTTGTACGGATATGACCGGGGGAAGGAAAGAGACATGCAAATAAAGGTCAAAAGACACCAAAATTCTTAACTTTTTGTTTTAAAAGTAAAAATATTTAGGTTCATTGGTTTAAACTAGGGTCGGTCAGTTCAGCAAAACACCTAAGGATGGCTTATGATAGAAAATGTTCACTACAACCCAGCAAGGCTCATTATGTTCGGTATTCCGCGAAGTAATTATGATTTAGCATGGAACGGTGTTTCTATTGCGTTTGCACCTAAATTGTACTTTCTATACGGAACAGTCAAAAGCACACGTGATGCAAGGCAACAATTTGAAAACGTCGCCGAAAGTAGATTTTTAGGAGTCAGTTGGCCGCAAAAAAAACACAACAAAGTGATTCGAAAACGACATCTTGTGAATAACTGATAACGCAACCGTATCAGAAAAGTACAAATTTGACCCTTCGGCCCTCTATATCAGTTTGCGATTAGACTAGTGTTGCGCCGGATCGGAGTTTAGATAAAACGTAGGAATAAAAGGCGCGAGCGACTGTCGACAGTCTGTCTGTCTGTCTGTCTGTCTGTCTGTCTGTCTGTCTGTCTGTCTGTCTGTATGTATTATGTATGCATGTATGCATGTATGCATGCATGCATGCACGCACGCACGCACGCACGTATGTATGTATGTATGTATGTATGTATGTATGTATGTATGTATGTATGTATTGCATGCATGCATGCATGCATGCATGCATGTATGTATGTATGTATGTATGTATGTATGTATTGCATGCATGCATGCATGCATGCATGCATGTATGTATGTATGTATGTATGTATGTATGTATGTATGTATGTATGTATGGCTGCAACCGGAACGAGTGTTCTTGTTGTTGTCTAATGCTATGTTAGATATGATGACTTACTCATAATATCGTACACTGTGAACAGTATTGAATCACCTAGTGTGGGTAAAATAAAAGTATTTATGTAGCTGTACACATAATATGGCACAATAAATCTAGTCAAATTGTTTTTAGGTCCCAACTACATAAAACCAGCGCTCCCCCACCCCTCGCGTTCACACACGTGATATGTTCGTGTATTCATGATTGATTAAAATTATCGACTAATTAACATTTAAAATGGCTAATTATATTGGTATTGTAATAATTTTCGATGAATGTATTGATGCCTAAACAATACACAAGTTTACACTAGTGCAGCTTTAAGACATTAGATGGTCGTATAGTTTCTAAAAAACTTTGTGTAATATACAAACCTCGGATACAATGAACTATGTAAAATGCAGAACATAATTTCTATATAATTAGAAATTATATGACTATAAGTTGGAATACATAACACTTTGTAGCCGTATGTTGTGGCCTATTAATAGTATTGATATATGTATTCAATCGTCATCTAGCTCTGAGACTATTAGGGCTTCATACACACTGAGTTTAAACGATTTCGAATTAATTGTGTTTAGAATGGTTAAAATGAAATAGGAACAACGACATCGGTTGACTTAATATAAGTACATTAATCGTTCAAGTGTTTTTATATCATTAATTTACTGCCAATCAACTTCCAATCAAATGGCAATATTCCTCTGATATTCGCCTCGGTGAAGTGTACACAGTAACTATAGCAACGAACATCTAACACATAGTCTATTCAATAGATTACCATTTATTATAACTGTGTCTAGTTAATTTGACAATATACGTCAATAATTGACACCATTTCGATGTGCTGTAATGATCATTTTATTCATCTGTGTTAGACTCGATCAAGTCTCCGTAATGTGTGAGGCTTTATTTGAATAATTGAAAAACACACGCACGACTGCGTTCTTTTGTGTGAAATAATCATCGAGCTGCATTAAGTGAGCGACTGACCAACTGACCGATTTGAGAAATAGTCGGGTAAACAAGTGAGACCTTGAGAGTCTACTTGCAACATGGAAAAGCATGGAGAGAAAAAAGTGTTAAAGACAACAGTTTCCTTAAAAACAAAATGTAATAAATAACCAATTCAAAAATTTGAACATTGAGAGTCTTAACAAATCTCCCAAGGGACAGGTGCCAGTCAGCGAGTGTCTTTATCCCGTATAGCTCTTCCGAGTTCAACTCGACCTCGTTCTTTAATTTTCATTGCACCCGATAAATATTGATACTTTCTTTATTAGCTGTGTGATTAATAAATCTCCATAATATGTGTAATTCATTATGCGACTGCCTTCAAGCAGTACGACGTGTGTCTAAAAATTCAGTACCAAGGCAAGTATTCAAAGCGTTATGGTTTCTTTCTTTTAAAGGGCCCTTTTGCTGACCCTACGAATCTTATATACATATTTGTCGTACAAGATACAAAACATTTCGTATTATCGTCAAACAGGTAATGGAATGTGTATATTATGCAAGTGTTGCACCAATTTCCACTTCTGATTGGCAGAGACTCGTAACGTTATTGAAACTAGAACAGCGGGAAAAGATACATGTTGGTATATATGGTATGACATTCCACTTAGGGGAAATGCACTATCCTTCATGTTCTTAAGTCAATATCATCCGGAAATTTAAAATATCACCTTAAAAGACATTATCTCAATGTAAGAGATTCATAAAGCATTTTGGCATTCAACTATTCACTCACCTATCATGGCAAAAGAAATAATGAAAGGAAAAAAGATAGTCAAGAAAGAAAATGAAATTTTAGGCTGTTCAAGCAGACATCTCTGGATAAGTGATGTAAACATCAAGTGACACCTTTGTTCTCTCTTTCCCATACAAAAAATCTGAATCATAAAATTGAGATA